>NW_028128886.1:0-86000 GCF_965231255.1 Vanellus vanellus
AAAGCAGAGAGGGCCAAATTGTGTGGGGCATTTGAAGGGGTTCCAGGAGGCAGTGAGGACCAGCAACACTTTTCCCCACTGGAACCATTGTTGTAGCAGCAAAAGCTGGACGTTTGTCTTTTTTGCTCCGGAGGGCGCCAAGAGTGAAAAAAGGTGCTTTTGAGGCTAGAGTGCGCAGGAAAGCAGAGAGGGCCAAATTGTCTGGGGCATTTGAAGGGGTTCCAGGAGTCAGTGAGGACCAGCATCAGTTTTCCCCGCTGGCACCTTTGCTGTGGCAGCAAAAGCTGGACGTTTTTCTATTTTTCTCGAAGGGCGCAAAGAGTGAAAAAAGGTGCTTTTGAGGCTAGAGTGCGCAGGAAAGCAGAGAGGGCCAAATTGTCTAGGGCATTTGAAGGGGTTCCAGGAGGCAGTGAGAAGCAGCATCACTTTTCCACGCTGGCACCTTTGCTGTTGCAGCAAAAGCTGGACGTTTGTCTTTTTTGCTCCAAACAGCGCCGAAAGTGAAAAAAGGTGCTTTTGAGGCTAGAGTGCGCAGGAAAGCAGAGAGGACCAAATTGCCTGGGGAATTTGAAGGGGTTCCAGGAGGCAGTGAGGACCAGCATGACGTTTCCCCGCTGGCACCTTTTCTGTGGCAGAAAAAGCTGGACGTTTGTCTTTTTTGCTCCAAACAGCGTTGAAAGTGAAAAAATGTGCTTTTGAGGCTAGAGTTCGCAGGAAAGCAGAGAGGGCCAAATTGTCTGGGGCATTTGAAGGGGTTCCAGGAGGCAGTGAGGATCAGCATCACTTTTCCCCGCTGGCACCATTGCTGTGGCAGCAAAAGCTGGACGTTTGTCTTTTTTGCTCCGGAGGGCGCCAAGAATGAAAAAAGGTGCTTTTGAGGCTAGAGTGCGCAGGAAAGCAGAGAGGGCCAAATTGTCTGGGGCATTTGAAGGGGTTCCAGGAGGCAGTGAGGACCAGCATCACTTTTCCCCGCTGGCACCTTTGCTGTGGCAGCAAAAGCTGGACGTTTGTCTTTTTTGCCATAAACAGCGGCGAAAGTGAAAAAAGGTGCTTTTGAGGATAGACTTTTCAGGAAAGCACAGAGGGCCAAATTGTCTGGGGCATTTGAAGGGGTTCCAGGAGGCGGTGAGGACCAGCATCACTTTTCCCCGCTGGCACCTTTGCTGTGGCTGCAAAAGCTGGACGTTTGTCTTTTTTGCTCCAAACAGCGCCGAAAGTGAAAAAAGGTGCTTTTGAGGCTAGAGTGCGCAGGAAAGCAGAGAGGACCAAATTGCCTGGGGAATTTGAAGGGGTTCCAGGAGGCAGTGAGGACCAGCATGACGTTTCCCCGCTGGCACCTTTTCTGTGGCAGAAAAAGCTGGACGTTTGTCTTTTTTGCTCCAAACAGCGTTGAAAGTGAAAAAATGTGCTTTTGAGCCTAGAGTGCGTAGGAAAGCAGAGAGGGCCAAATTGTCTGGGGCATTTGAAGGGGTTCCAGGAGGCAGTGAGGACCAGCATCACTTTACCCCGCTGGCACCATTGCTGTGGCAGCAAAAGCTGGACGTTTGTCTTTTTTGCTCCGGAGGGCGCCAAGAATGAAAAAAGGTGCTTTTGAGGCTAGAGTGCGCAGGAAAGCAGAGAGGGCCAAATTGTCTGGGGCATTTGAAGGGGTTCCAGGAGGCAGTGAGGACCAGCATCACTTTTCCCCGCTGGCACCTTTGCTGTGGCAGCAAAAGCTGGACGTTTGTCTTTTTTGCCCTAAACAGCGGCGAAAGTGAAAAAAGGTGCTTTTGAGGATAGACTTTTCAGGAAAGCACAGAGGGCCAAATTGTCTGGGGCATTTCAAGGGGTTCCAGGAGGCGGTGAGGACCAGCATCACTTTTCCCCGCTGGCACCTTTGCTGTGGCTGCAAAAGCTGGACGTTTTTCTATTTTTCTCGGAAGGGCGCAAAGAGTGAAAAAAGGTGCTTTTGAGGCTAGAGTGCGCAGGAAAGCAGAGAGGGCCAAATTGTCTGGGGCATTTGAAGGGGTTCCAGGAGGCAGTGAGAAGCAGCATCATTTTTCCCCGCTGGCACCTTTGCTGTGGCAGCAAAAGCTGGACGTTTGTCTTTTTTGCTCCAAACAGCGCCGAAAGTGAAAAAAGGTGCTTTTGAGGCTAGAGTGCGCAGGAAAGCAGAGAGGACCAAATTGCCTGGGGAATTTGAAGGGGTTCCAGAAGGCAGTGAGGACCAGCATGACGTTTCCCCGCTGGCACCTTTTCTGTGGCAGAAAAAGCTGGACGTTTGTCTTTTTTGCTCCGGAGGGCGCCAAGAGTGAAAAAAGGTGCTTTTGAGGCTAGAGTCCGCAGGAAAGCAGAGAGGACCAAATTGCCTGGGGCATTTGAAGGGGTTCCAGGAGGCAGTGAGGACCAGCATCACTTTTCCCCGCTGGCACCTTTGCTGTGGCAGCAAAAGCTGGACGTTTGTCTTTTTGGCTCCGGAGGGCGCCAAGAGTGAAAAAAGGTGCTTTTGAGGATAGTGTCCACAGGAAAGCAGAGAGGGCCAAATTGTCTGGGGCATTTGAAAGGGTTCCAGGAGGCAGTGAGGACCAGCATCACATTTCCATGCTGGCACCTTTGCTGTGGCAGCAAAAGCTGGACGTTTGTCTTTTTTGATCCAAACAGCGGCGAAAGTGAAAAAAGGTGCTTTTGAGGCTAGGGTCAGCAGGAAAGCAGAGAGGGCCAAATTGTGTGGGGCATTTGAAGGGGTTCCAGGAGGCAGTTAGGACCAGCATCACTTTTCCCCGCTGGCACCATTGTTGTGGCAGCAAAAGCTGGACGTTTGTCTTTTTTGCTCCGGAGGGCGCCAAGAGTGAAAAAAGGTGCTTTTGAGGCTAGAGTGCGCAGGAAAGCAGAGAGGGCCAAATTGTCTGGGGCATTTGAAGGGGTTCCAGGAGGCAGTGAGGACCAGCATCACTTTTCCCCGCTGGCACCTTTGCTGTGGCAGCAAAAGCTGGACGTTTGTCTTTTTTGCTCCAAACAGCGGTGAAAGTGAAAAAAGGTGCTTTTGAGGCTAGAGTGCACAGGAAAGCAGAGAGGGCCAAATTGTCTAGGGCATTTGAAGGGGTTCCAGGAGGCAGTGAGGACCAGCATCACTTTTCCCCGCTGGCACCTTTGCTGTGGCAGCAAAAGCTGGACGTTTGTCTTTTTTGCTCCAAACAGCGGCGAAAGTGAAAAAAGGTGCTTTTGAGGATAGAGTGCGCAGGAAAGCAGAGAGGGCCAAATTGTCTGGGGCATTTGAAGGGGTTCCAGGAGGCAGTGAGAAGCAGCATCACTTTTCCCCGCTGGCACCTTTGCTGTGGCAGCAAAAGCTGGACGTTTTTCTATTTTTCTCGAAGGGCGCAAAGAGTGAAAAAAGGTGCTTTTGAGGCTAGAGTGCGCAGGAAAGCAGAGAGGGCCAAATTGCCTGGAGCATTTGAAGGGGTTCCAGGAGGCAGTGAGGACCAGCATGACTTTTCCCCGCTGGCACCTTTGCTGTGGCAGCAAAAGCTGGACGTTTGTCTTTTTTGCTCCAAACAGCGGCGAAAGTGAAAAAAGGTGCTTTTGAGGCTAGAGTGCGCAGGAAAGCAGAGAGGACCAAATTGCCTGGGGAATTTGAAGGGGTTCCAGAAGGCAGTGAGGACCAGCATGACGTTTCCCCGCTGGCACCTTTTCTGTGGCAGAAAAAGCTGGACGTTTGTCTTTTTTGCTCCGGAGGGCGCCAAGAGTGAAAAAAGGTGCTTTTGAGGCTAGAGTGCGCAGGAAAGCAGAGAGGACCAAATTGCCTGGGGCATTTGAAGGGGTTCCAGGAGGCAGTGAGGACCAGCATCACTTTTCCCCGCTGGCACCTTTGCTGTGGCAGCAAAAGCTGGACGTTTGTCTTTTTGGCTCCGGAGGGCGCCAAGAGTGAAAAAAGGTGCTTTTGAGGATAGTGTCCACAGGAAAGCAGAGAGGGCCAAATTGTCTGGGGCATTTGAAAGGGTTCCAGGAGGCAGTGAGGACCAGCATCACATTTCCATGCTGGCACCTTTGCTGTGGCAGCAAAAGCTGGACGTTTGTCTTTTTTGATCCAAACAGCGGCGAAAGTGAAAAAAGGTGCTTTTGAGGCTAGGGTCAGCAGGAAAGCAGAGAGGGCCAAATTGTGTGGGGCATTTGAAGGGGTTCCAGGAGGCAGTTAGGACCAGCATCACTTTTCCCCGCTGGCACCATTGTTGTGGCAGCAAAAGCTGGACGTTTGTCTTTTTTGCTCCGGAGGGCGCCAAGAGTGAAAAAAGGTGCTTTTGAGGCTAGAGTGCGCAGGAAAGCAGAGAGGGCCAAATTGTCTGGGGCATTTGAAGGGGTTCCAGGAGGCAGTGAGGACCAGCATCACTTTTCCCCGCTGGCACCTTTGCTGTGGCAGCAAAAGCTGGACGTTTGTCTTTTTTGCTCCAAACAGCGGTGAAAGTGAAAAAAGGTGCTTTTGAGGCTAGAGTGCACAGGAAAGCAGAGAGGGCCAAATTGTCTAGGGCATTTGAAGGGGTTCCAGGAGGCAGTGAGGACCAGCATCACTTTTCCCCGCTGGCACCTTTGCTGTGGCAGCAAAAGCTGGACGTTTGTCTTTTTTGCTCCAAACAGCGGCGAAAGTGAAAAAAGGTGCTTTTGAGGATAGAGTGCGCAGGAAAGCAGAGAGGGCCAAATTGTCTGGGGCATTTGAAGGGGTTCCAGGAGGCAGTGAGAAGCAGCATCACTTTTCCCCGCTGGCACCTTTGCTGTGGCAGCAAAAGCTGGACGTTTTTCTATTTTTCTCGAAGGGCGCAAAGAGTGAAAAAAGGTGCTTTTGAGGCTAGAGTGCGCAGGAAAGCAGAGAGGGCCAAATTGCCTGGAGCATTTGAAGGGGTTCCAGGAGGCAGTGAGGACCAGCATGACTTTTCCCCGCTGGCACCTTTGCTGTGGCAGCAAAAGCTGGACGTTTGTCTTTTTTGCTCCAAACAGCGGCGAAAGTGAAAAAAGGTGCTTTTGAGGCTAGAGTGCGCAGGAAAGCAGAGAGGGCCAAATTGTCTGGGGCATTTGAAGGGGTTCCAGGAGGCAGTGAGGACCAGCATCACTTTTCCCCGCTGGCACCTTTGCTGTGGCAGCAAAAGCTGGACGTTTGTCTTTTTGGCTCCAAACAGCGGTGAAAGTGAAAAAAAGTGCTTTTGAGGCTAGAGTCCGCAGGAAAGCAGAGAGGGCCAAATTGTCTAGGGCATTTGAAGGGGTTCCAGGAGGCAGTGAGGACCAGCATCACATTTCCCCGCTGGCACCTTTGCTGTGGCAGCAAAAGCTGGACGTTTGTCTTTTTTGCTCCAAACAGCGGTGAAAGTGAAAAAAGGTGCTTTTGAGGATAGAGTGCGCAGGAAAGCAGAGAGGGCCAAATTGTCTGGGGCATTTGAAGGGGTTCCAGGAGGCAGTGAGGACCAGCATCACTTTTCCCCGCTGGCACCATTGTTGTAGCAGCAAAAGCTGGACGTTTGTCTTTTTTGCTCCGGAGGGCGCCAAGAGTGAAAAAAGGTGCTTTTGAGGCTAGAGTGCGCAGGAAAGCAGAGAGGGCCAAATTGTCTGGGGCATTTGAAGGGGTTCCAGGAGGCAGTGAGGACCAGCATCACTTTTCCCCGCTGGCACCTTTGCTGTGGCAGCAAAAGCTGGACGTTTGTCTTTTTTGCTCCGGAGGGCGCCAAGAGTGAAAAAAGGTGCTTTTGAGTCTAGAGTGCGCAGGAAAGCAGAGAGGGCCAAATTGTCTGGGGCATTTGAAGGGGTTCCAGGAGGCAGTGAGGACCAGCATCACTTTTCCCCGCTGGCACCTTTGCTGTGGCAGCAAAAGCTGGACGTTTGTCTTTTTTGCTACAAACAGCGGCGAAAGTGAAAAAAGGTGCTTTTGAGGATAGAGTAGGCAGGAAAGCAGAGAGGGCCAAATTGTCTGGGGCATTTGAAGGGGTTCCAGGAGGCAGTGAGGACCAGCATCACTTTTCCCCGCTGGCACCTTTGCTGTGGCAGCAAAAGCTGGACGTTTGTCTTTTTGGCTCCGGAGGGCGCCAAGAGTGAAAAAAGGTGCTTTTGAGGATAGTGTCCACAGGAAAGCAGAGAGGGCCAAATTGTGTGGGGCATTTGAAAGGGTTCCAGGAGGCAGTGAGGACCAGCATCACATTTCCCCGCTGGCACCTTTGCTGTGGCAGCAAAAGCTGGACGTTTGTCTTTTTTGCTCCAAACAGCGGCGAAAGTGAAAAAAGGTGCTTTTGAGGCTAGGGTCCGCAGGAAAGCAGAGAGGGCCAAATTGCCTGGGGCATTTGAAGGGGTTACAGGAGGCAGTGAGGACCAGCATCACTTTTCCCCACTGGCACATTTGCTGTGGCAGCAAAAGCTGGACGTTTGTCTTTTTTGCTCCGGAGGGCGCCGAGAGTGAAAAAAGGTGCTTTTTAGGCTTGAGTGCGCAGGAAAGCAGAGAGGGACAAATTGTCTGGGGCATTTGAAGGGGTTCCAGGAGGCAGTGAGAAGCAGCATCACTTTTCCCCGCTGGCACCTTTGCTGTGGCAGCAAAAGCTGGACGTTTGTCTTTTTTGCTCCAAACAGCGCCGAAAGTGAAAAAAGGTGCTTTTGAGGCTAGAGTGCGCAGGAAAGCAGAGAGGGCCAAATTGTGTGGGGCATTTGAAGGGGTTCCAGGAGGCGGTGAGGACCAGCATCACTTTTCCCCGCTGGCACCTTTGCTGTGGCAGCAAAAGCTGGACGTTTCTCTATTTTTCTCGGAAGGGCGCAAAGAGTGAAAAAAGGTGCTTTTGAGGCTAGAGTGCGCAGGAAAGCAGAGAGGGCCAAATTGTCTGGGGCATTTGAAGGGGTTCCAGGAGGCAGTGAGGACCAGCATCACTTTTCCCCGCTGGCACCTTTGCTGTGGCTGCAAAAGCTGGACGTTTTTCTATTTTTGTCGGAAGGGCGCAAAGAGTGAAAAAAGGTGCTTTTGAGGATAGAGTGCGCAGGAAAGCAGAGAGGGCCAAATTGTCTGGGGCATTTGAAGGGGTTCCAGGAGGCAGTGAGAAGCAGCATCACTTTTCCCCGCTGGCACCTTTGCTGTGGCAGCAAAAGCTGGACGTTTGTCTTTTTTGCTCCAAACAGCGCCGAAAGTGAAAAAAGTTGCTTTTGAGGCTCAAGTGCGCTTGAAAGCAGAGAGGACCAAATTGCCTGGGGAATTTGAAGGGGTTCCAGGAGGCAGTGAGGACCAGCATGACTTTTCCCCGCTGGCACCTTTGCTGTGGCAGCAAAAGCTGGACGTTTGTCTTTTTTGCTCCAAACAGCGCCGAAAGTGAAAAAAGGTGCTTTTGAGGCTAGAGTGCGCAGGAAAGCAGAGAGGGCCAAATTGTATGGGGCATTTGAAGGGGTTCCAGGAGGCAGTGAGGACCAGCATCACTTTTCCCCGCTGGCACCTTTGCTGTGGCAGCAAAAGCTGGACGTTTGTCTTTTTTGCTCCAAACAGCGCCGAAAGTGAAAAAAGGTGCTTTTGAGGATAGACTTTTCAGGAAAACAGAGAGGGCCAAATTGTCTGGGGCATTTGAGGGGGTTCCAGGAGGCAGTGAGGACCAGCATCACTTTTCCCCGCTGGCACCTTTGCTGTAGCAGCAAAAGCTGGACGTTTGTCTTTTTTGCTCCGGAGGGCGCCGAAAGTGAAAACAGGTGCTTTTGAGGCTAGAGTGCGCAGGAAAGCAGAGAGGGCCAAATTGCCTGGGGCATTTGAAGGGGTTCCAGGAGGCAGTGAGGACCAGCATCACTTTTCCCAGCTGGCACCTTTGCTGTGGCAGCAAAAGCTGGACGTTTGTCTTTTTGGCTCCGGAGGGCGCCAAGAGTGAAAAAAGGTGCTTTTGAGGATAGTGTCCACAGGAAAGCAGAGAGGGCCAAATTGTGTGGGGCATTTGAAAGGGTTCCAGGAGGCAGTGAGGACCAGCATCACATTTCCCCGCTGGCACATTTGCTGTGGCAGCAAAAGCTGGACGTTTGTCTTTTTTGCTCCAAACAGCGCCGAAAGTGAAAAAAGGTGCTTTTGAGGCTTGGGTCCGCAGGAAAGCAGAGAGGGCCAAATTGTCTGGGGCATTTGAAGGGGTTCCAGGAGGCAGTGAGGACCAGCATCACTTTTCCCCGCTGGCACCTTTGCTGTGGCAGCAAAAGCTGGACGTTTGTCTTTTTTGCTCCAAACAGCGCCGAAAGTGAAAAAAGGTGCTTTTGAGGCTCAAGTGCGCTTGAAAGCAGAGAGGACCAAATTGCCTGGGGAATTTGAAGTGGTTCCAGGAGGCAGTGAGGACCAGCATCACTTTTCCCCGCTGGCACCTTTGCTGTGGCAGCAAAAGCTGGACGTTTGTCTTTTTTGCTCCAAACAGCGCCGAAAGTGAAAAAAGGTGCTTTTGAGGCTAGAGTGCGCAGGAAAGCAGAGAGGGCCAAATTGTCTGGGGCATTTGAAGGGGTTCCAGGAGGCAGTGAGGACCAGCATCACTTTTCCCCGCTGGCACCTTTGCTGTGGCAGCAAAAGCTGGACGTTTGTCTTTTTTGCTCCAAACAGCGCCGAAAGTGAAAAAAAGGTGCTTTTGAGGCTCAAGTGCGCTTGAAAGCAGAGAGGACCAAATTGTCTGGGGAATTTGAAGGGGTTCCAGGAGGCAGTGAGGACCAGCATCACTTTTCCCCGCTGGCACCTTTGCTGTGGCAGCAAAAGCTGGACGTTTGTCTTTTTGGCTCCGGAGGGCGCCAAGAGTGAAAAAAGGTGCTTTTGAGGATAGTGTCCACAGGAAAGCAGAGAGGGCCAAATTGTGTGGGGCATTTGAAAGGGTTCCAGGAGGCAGTGAGGACCAGCATCACATTTCCCCGCTGGCACATTTGCTGTGGCAGCAAAAGCTGGACGTTTGTCTTTTTTGCTCCAAACAGCGGCGAAAGTGAAAAAAGGTGCTTTTGAGGCTTGGGTCCGCAGGAAAGCAGAGAGGGCCAAATTGTCTTTGGCATTTGAAGGGGTTCCAGGAGGCAGTGAGGACCAGCATCACTTTTCCCCGCTGGCACCATTCTTGTGGCAGCAAAAGCTGGACATTTGTCTTTTTTGCTCCGGAGGGCGCCAGGAGTGAAAAAAGGTGCTTTTGAGGCTAGAGTGCGCAGGAAAGCAGAGAGGGCCAAATTGTCTGGGGCATTTGAAGGGGTTCCAGGAGGCAGTGAGGACCAGCATCACTTTTCCCCGCTGGCACCATTGCTGTGGCAGCAAAAGCTGGACGTTTGTCTTTTTTGCTCCGGAGGGCGCCAAGAGTGAAAAAAGGTGCTTTTGAGGCTAGAGTGCGCAGGAAAGCAGAGAGGGCCAAATTGTGTGGGGCATTTGAAGGGGTTCCAGGAGGCAGTGAGGACCAGCATCACCTTTCCCCGCTGGCACCTTTGCTGTGGCTGCAAAAGCTGGACGTTTTTCTATTTTTCTCGGAAGGGCGCAAAGAGTGAAAAAAGGTGCTTTTGAGGCTAGAGTGCGCAGGAAAGCAGAGAGGGCCAAATTGTCTGGGGCATTTGAAGGGGTTCCAGGAGGCAGTGAGGACTAGCATCACTTTTCACCGCTGGCACCTTTGCTGTGGCAGCAAAAGCTGGACGTTTGTCTTTTTTGCTCCAAACAGCGGCGAAAGTGAAAAAAGGTTCTTTTGAGGCTAGAGTGCGCAGGAAAGCAGAGAGGACCAAATTGCCTGGGGAATTTGAAGGGGTTCCAGGAGGCAGTGAGGACCAGCATGACTTTTCCCCGCTGGCACCTTTGCTGTGGCAGCAAAAGCTGGACGTTTGTCTTTTTTGCTCCAAACAGCGCCGAAAGTGAAAAAAAATGCTTTTGAGGCTAGAGTGCGCAGGAAAGCAGAGAGGGCCAAATTGTCTGGGGCATTTGAAAGGGTTCCAGGAGGCAGTGAGGACCAGCATGACTTTTCCCCGCTGGCACCTTTGCTGTGGCAGCAAAAGCTGGACGTTTGTCTTTTTTGTTCCAAACAGCGGCGAAAGTGAAAAAAGTTGCTTTTGAGGCTAGAGTGCGCAGGAAAGCAGAGAGGGCCAAATTGTATGGGGCATTTGAAGGGGTTCCAGGAGGCAGTGAGGACCAGCATCACTTTTCCCCGCTGGCACCATTGTTCTAGCAGCAAAAGCTGGACGTTTGTCTTTTTTGCTCCAAACAGCGCCGAAAGTGAAAAAAAGGTGCTTTTGAGGCTCAAGTGCGCTTGAAAGCAGAGAGGACCAAATTGTCTGGGGAATTTGAAGGGGTTCCAGGAGGCAGTGAGGACCAGCATCACTTTTCCCCGCTGGCACCTTTGCTGTGGCAGCAAAGCTGGACGTTTGTCTTTTTGGCTCCGGAGGGCGCCAAGAGTGAAAAAAGGTGCTTTTGAGGATAGTGTCCACAGGAAAGCAGAGAGGGCCAAATTGTGTGGGGCATTTGAAAGGGTTCCAGGAGGCAGTGAGGACCAGCATCACATTTCCCCGCTGGCACATTTGCTGTGGCAGCAAAAGCTGGACGTTTGTCTTTTTTGCTCCAAACAGCGGCGAAAGTGAAAAAAGGTGCTTTTGAGGCTTGGGTCCGCAGGAAAGCAGAGAGGGCCAAATTGTCTGGGGCATTTGAAGGGGTTCCAGGAGGCAGTGAGGACCAGCATCACTTTTCCCCGCTGGCACCATTCTTGTGGCAGCAAAAGCTGGACATTTGTCTTTTTTGCTCCGGAGGGCGCCAGGAGTGAAAAAAGGTGCTTTTGAGGCTAGAGTGCGCAGGAAAGCAGAGAGGGCCAAATTCTCTGGGGCATTTGAAGGGGTTCCAGGAGGCAGTGAGGACCAGCATCACTTTTCCCCGCTGGTACCATTGCTGTGGCAGCAAAAGCTGGACGTTTGTCTTTTTTGCTCCGGAGGGCGCCAAGAGTGAAAAAAGGTGCTTTTGAGGCTAGAGTGCGCAGGAAAGCAGAGAGGGCCAAATTGTGTGAGGCATTTGAAGGGGTTCCAGGAGGCAGTGAGGACCAGCATCACTTTTCCCCGCTGGCACCTTTGCTGTGGCTGCAAAAGCTGGACGTTTTTCTATTTTTCTCGGAAGGGCGCAAAGAGTGAAAAAAGGTGCTTTTGAGGCTAGAGTGCGCAGGAAAGCAGAGAGGGCCAAATTGTCTGGGGCATTTGAAGGGGTTCCAGGAGGCAGTGAGGACTAGCATCACTTTTCACCGCTGGCACCTTTGCTGTGGCAGCAAAAGCTGGACGTTTGTCTTTTTTGCTCCAAACAGCGGCGAAAGTGAAAAAAGGTGCTTTTGAGGCTAAAGTGCGCAGGAAAGCAGAGAGGACCAAATTGCCTGGGGAATTTGAAGGGGTTCCAGGAGGCAGTGAGGACCAGCATGACTTTTCCCCGCTGGCACCTTTGCTGTGGCAGCAAAAGCTGGACGTTTGTCTTTTTTGCTCCAAACAGCAGCGAAAGTGAAAAAAGGTGCTTTTGAGGCTAGAGTGGGCAGGAAAGCAGAGAGGGCCAAATTGTCTGGGGCATTTGAAGGGGTTCCAGGAGGCAGTGAGGACCAGCATCACTTTTCCCCGCTGGCACCTTTGCTGTGGCAGCAAAAGCTGGACGTTTGTCTTTTTTGCTCCAAACAGCGGCGAAAGAGAAAAAAGGTGCTTTTGACGATAGAGTCCGCAGGAAAGCAGAGAGGGCCAAATTGTCTAGGGCATTTGAAGGGGTTCCAGGAGGCAGTGAGGACCAGCATCACTTTTCCCCGCTGGCACCTTTGCTGTGGCAGCAAAAGCTGGACGTTTGTCTTTTTTGCTACAAACAGCGGCGAAAGAGAAAAAAGGTGCTTTTGACGATAGAGTCCGCAGGAAAGCAGAGAGGGCCAAATTGTCTAGGGCATTTGAAGGGGTTCCAGGAGGCAGTGAGGACCAGCATCACTTTTCCCCGCTGGCACCTTTGCTGTGGCAGCAAAAGCTGGACGTTTGTCTTTTTTGCTCCGGAGGGCGCCAAGAGTGAAAAAAGGTGCTTTTGAGGCTAGAGTGCGCAGGAAAGCAGAGAGGGCCAAATTGCCTGGGGCATTTGAAGGGGTTCCAGGAGGCAGTGAGGACCAGCATCACTTTTCCCCACTGGCACCTTTGCTGTGGCAGCAAAAGCTGGACATTTGTCTTTTTTGGCTCCGGAGGGCGCCAAGAGTGAAAAAAGGTGCTTTTGAGGGTAGTGTCCACAGGAAAGCAGAGAGGGCCAAATTGTGTGGGGCATTTGAAAGGGTTCCAGGAGGCAGTGAGGACCAGCATCACATTTCCCCGCTGGCACATTTGCTGTGGCAGCAAAAGCTGGACGTTTGTCTTTTTTGCTCCAAACAGCGGCGAAAGTGAAAAAAGGTGCTTTTGAGGCTTGGGTCCGCAGGAAAGCAGAGAGGGCCAAATTGTCTGGGGCATTTGAAGGGGTTCCAGGAGGCAGTGAGGACCAGCATCACTTTTCCCCACTGGCACCTTTGCTGTGGCAGCAAAAGCTGGACGTTATTTCTATTTTTCTCGAAGGGCGCCAAGAGTGAAAAAAGGTGCTTTTGAGGCTAGAGTGCGCAGGAAAGCAGAGAGGGCCAAATTGTCTGGGGCATTTGAAGGGGTTCCAGGAGGCAGTGAGGACTAGCATCACTTTTCACCGCTGGCACCTTTGCTGTGGCAGCAAAAGCTGGACGTTTGTCTTTTTTGCTACAAACAGCGGCGAAAGTGAAAAAAGGTGCTTTTGAGGCTAGAGTGCGCAGGAAAGCAGAGAGGGCCAAATTGTGTGGGGCATTTGAAGGGGTTCCAGGAGGCAGTGAGGACCAGCATCACTTTTCCCCGCTGGCACCTTTGCTGTGGCAGCAAAAGCTGGACGTTTGTCTTTTTTGCTCCAAACAGCGGCGAAATTGAAAAAAGGTGCTTTTGAGGCTTGGGTCCGCAGGAAAGCAGAGAGGGCCAAATTGTCTGAGGCATTTGAAGGGGTTCCAGGAGGCAGTGAGGACCAGCATCACTTTTCCCCACTGGCACCTTTGCTGTGGCAGCAAAAGCTGGACGTTTGTCTTTTTTGCTCCGGAGGGCGCCGAAAGTGAAAAAAGGTGCTTTTTAGGCTTGAGTGCGCAGGAAAGCAGAGAGGGCCAAATTGTCTGGGGCATTTGAAGGGGTTCCAGGAGGCAGTGAGAAGCAGCATCACTTTTCCCCGCTGGCACCTTTGCTGTGGCAGCAAAAGCTGGACGTTTGTCTTTTTTGCTCCAAACAGCGGCGAAAGTGAAAAAAGGTGCTTTTGAGGCTAGAGTGCGCAGGAAAGCAGAGAGGGCCAAATTGTCTGGGGCATTTGAAGGGGTTCCAGGAGGCAGTGAGGACCAGCATCACTTTTCCCCACTGGCACCTTTGCTGTGGCAGCAAA
The DNA here is from genome assembly GCF_965231255.1 of Vanellus vanellus. Lineage (NCBI taxonomy): Eukaryota > Metazoa > Chordata > Aves > Charadriiformes > Charadriidae > Vanellus > Vanellus vanellus. Next base: position 13,349 of record NW_028128886.1, read on the forward strand.
AGCTGGACGTTTTTCTATTTTTCTCGGAAGGCCGCAAAGAGTGAAAAAAGGTGCTTTTGAGGCTAGAGTGCGCAGGAAAGCAGAGAGGGCCAAATTGTCTGGGGCATTTGAAGGGGTTCCAGGAGGCAGTGAGGACCAGCATCACTTTTCCCCGCTGGCACCTTTGCTGTGGCTGCAAAAGCTGGACGTTTTACTATTTTTCTCGGAAGGGTCAAAGAGTGAAAAAAGGTGCTTTTGAGGATAGAGTGCGCAGGAAAGCAGAGAGGGCCAAATTGTCTGGGGCATTTGAAGGGGTTCCAGGAGGCAGTGAGAAGCAGCATCACTTTTCCCCGCTGGCACCTTTGCTGTGGCAGCAAATGCTGGACGTTTGTCTTTTTTGCTCCAAACAGCGCCGAAAGTGAAAAAAGGTGCTTTTGAGGCTCAAGTGCGCTTGAAAGCAGAGAGGACCAAATTGCCTGGGGAATTTGAAGTGGTTCCAGGAGGCAGTGAGGACCAGCATCACTTTTCCCCGCTGGCACCTTTGCTGTGGCAGCAAAAGCTGGACGTTTGTCTTTTTTGCTCCAAACAGCGCCGAAAGTGAAAAAAGGTGCTTTTGAGGCTAGAGTGCGCAGGAAAGCAGAGAGGGCCAAATTGTCTGGGGCATTTGAAGGGGTTCCAGGAGGCAGTGAGAAGCAGCATCACTTTTCCCCGCTGGCACCTTTGCTGTGGCAGCAAAAGCTGGACGTTTGTCTTTTTTGCTCCAAACAGCGCCGAAAGTGAAAAAAAGGTGCTTTTGAGGCTCAAGTGCGCTTGAAAGCAGAGAGGACCAAATTGTCTGGGGAATTTGAAGGGGTTCCAGGAGGCAGTGAGGACCAGCATCACTTTTCCCCGCTGGCACCTTTGCTGTGGCAGCAAAAGCTGGACGTTTGTCTTTTTGGCTCCGGAGGGCGCCAAGAGTGAAAAAAGGTGCTTTTGAGGATAGTGTCCACAGGAAAGCAGAGAGGGCCAAATTGTGTGGGGCATTTGAAAGGGTTCCAGGAGGCAGTGAGGAGCAGCATCACATTTCCCCGCTGGCACATTTGCTGTGGCAGCAAAAGCTGGACGTTTGTCTTTTTTGCTCCAAACAGCGGCGAAAGTGAAAAAAGGTGCTTTTGAGGCTTGGGTCCGCAGGAAAGCAGAGAGGGCCAAATTGTCTGGGGCATTTGAAGGGGTTCCAGGAGGCAGTGAGGACCAGCATCACTTTTCCCCGCTGGCACCATTCTTGTGGCAGCAAAAGCTGGACATTTGTCTTTTTTGCTCCGGAGGGCGCCAGGAGTGAAAAAAGGTGCTTTTGAGGCTAGAGTGCGCAGGAAAGCAGAGAGGGCCAAATTGTCTGGGGCATTTGAAGGGGTTCCAGGAGGCAGTGAGGACCAGCATCACTTTTCCCCGCTGGCACCATTGCTGTGGCAGCAAAAGCTGGACGTTTGTCTTTTTTGCTCCGGAGGGCGCCAAGAGTGAAAAAAGGTGCTTTTGAGGCTAGAGTGCGCAGGAAAACAGAGAGGGCCAAATTGTCTGGGGCATTTGAAGGGGTTCCAGGAGGCAGTGAGGACCAGCATCACTTTTCCCCGCTGACACATTTGCTGTGGCTGCAAAAGCTGGACGATTTTCTATTTTTCTCGGAAGGGCGCAAAGAGTGAAAAAAGGTGCTTTTGAGGCTAGAGTGCGCAGGAAAGCTGAGAGGGCGAAATTGTGTGGGGCATTTGAAGGGGTTCCAGGAGGCAGTGAGGACTAGCATCACTTTTCACCGCTGGCACCTTTGCTGTGGCAGCAAAAGCTGGACGTTTGTCTTTTTTGCTCCAAACAGCGGCGAAAGTGAAAAAAGGTTCTTTTGAGGCTTGAGTGCGCAGGAAAGCAGAGAGGACCAAATTGCCTGGGGAATTTGAAGGGGTTCCAGGAGGCAGTGAGGACCAGCATGACTTTTCCCCGCTGGAACCTTTGCTGTGGCAGCAAAAGCTGGACGTTTGTCTTTTTTGCTCCAAACAGCGGCGAAAGTGAAAAAAGGTGCTTTTGAGGCTAGAGTGCGCAGGAAAGCAGAGAGGGCCAAATTGTCTGGGGCATTTGAAGGGGTTCCAGGAGGCAGTGAGGACCAGCATCACTTTTCCCCGCTGGCACCTTTGCTGTGGCAGCAAAAGCTGGACGTTTGCCTTTTTTGCTACAAACAGCGGCGAAAGTGAAAAAAGGTGCTTTTGACGATGTAGTCCGCAGGAAAGCAGAGAGGGCCAAATTGTCTAGGGCATTTGAAGGGGTTCCAGGAGGCAGTGAGGACCAGCATCACTTTTCCCCGCTGGCACCTTTGCTGTGGCAGCAAAAGCTGGACGTTTGTCTTTTTTGTTCCAAACAGCGGCGAAAGTGAAAAAAGGTGCTTTTGAGGCTAGAGTGCGCAGGAAAGCAGAGAGGGCCAAATTGTCTGGGGCATTTGAAGGGGTTCCAGGAGGCAGTGAGGACCAGCATCACTTTTCCCCGCTGGCACCTTTGCTGTGGCAGCAAAAGCTGGACGTTTGTCTTTTTTGCTCCGGAGGGCGCCAAGAGTGAAAAAAGGTGCTTTTGAGGCTAGAGTGCGCAGGAAAGCAGAGAGGGCCAAATTGTCTGGGGCATTTGAAGGGGTTCCAGGAGGCAGTGAGGACCAGCATCACTTTTCCCCGCTGGCACCTTTGCTGTGGCAGCAAAAGCTGGACGTTTGTCTTTTTTGCTACAAACAGCGGCGAAAGTGAAAAAAGGTGCTTTTGAGGATAGAGTAGGCAGGAAAGCAGAGAGGGCCAAATTGTCTGGGGCATTTGAAGGGGTTCCAGGAGGCAGTGAGGACCAGCATCACTTTTCCCCGCTGGCACCTTTGCTGTGGCAGCAAAAGCTGGACGATTGTCTTTTTTGCTCCGGAGGGCGCCAAGAGTGAAAAAAGGTGCTTTTGAGGCTAGAGTGCGCAGGAAAGCAGAGAGGGCCAAATTGCCTGGGGCATTTTAAGGGGTTACAGGAGGCAGTGAGGACCAGCATCACTTTTCCCCACTGGCACCTTTGCTGTGGCAGCAAAAGCTGGACGTTTGTCTTTTTGGCTCCGGAGGGCGCCAAGAGTGAAAAAAGGTGCTTTTGAGGGTAGTGTCCACAGGAAAGCAGAGAGGGCCAAATTGTGTGGGGCATTTGAAAGGGTTCCAGGAGGCAGTGAGGACCAGCATCACATTTCCCCGCTGGCACATTTGCTGTGGCAGCAAAAGCTGGACGTTTGTCTTTTTTGCTCCAAACAGCGGCGAAAGTGAAAAAAGGTGCTTTTGAGGCTTGGGTCCGCAGGAAAGCAGAGAGGGCCAAATTGTCTGGGGCATTTGAAGGGGTTCCAGGAGGCAGTGAGGACCAGCATCACTTTTCCCCACTGGCACCTTTGCTGTGGCAGCAAAAGCTGGACGTTTTTTCTATTTTTCTCGGAAGGGCGCAAAGAGTGAAAAAAGGTGCTTTTGAGGATAGAGTGGGCAGGAAAGCAGAGAGGGCCAAATTGTCTGGGGCATTTGAAGGGGTTCCAGGAGGCAGTGAGGACCAGCATGACTTTTCCCCGCTGGCACCTTTGCTGTGGCTGCAAAAGCTGGACGTTTGTCTTTTTTGCTACAAACAGCGGCGAAAGTGAAAAAAGGTGCTTTTGAGGCTAGAGTGCGCAGGAAAGCAGAGAGGGCCAAATTGTCTGGGGCATTTGAAGGGGTTCCAGGAGGCAGTGAGGACCAGCATCACTTTTCCCCGCTGGCACCTTTGCTGTGGCAGCAAAAGCTGGACGTTTGTCTTTTTTGCTCCAAACAGCGGCGAAAGTGAAAAAAGGTGCTTTTGAGGCTTGGGTCCGCAGGAAAGCAGAGAGGGCCAAATTGTCTGGGGCATTTGAAGGGGTTCCAGGAGGCAGTGAGGACCAGCATCACTTTTCCCCACTGGCACCTTTGCTGTGGCAGCAAAAGCTGGACGTTTGTCTTTTTTGCTCCGGAGGGCGCCGAGAGTGAAAAAAGGTGCTTTTTAGGCTTGAGTGCGCAGGAAAGCAGAGAGGGCCAAATTGTCTGGGGCATTTGAAGGGGTTCCAGGAGGCAGTGAGGACCAGCATCACTTTTCCCCGCTGGCACCTTTGCTGTGGCAGCAAAAGCTGGACGTTTGTCTTTTTTGCTCCAAACAGCGCCGAAAGTGAAAAAAGGTGCTTTTGAGGCTAGAGTGCGCAGGAAAGCAGAGAGGGCCAAATTGTCTGGGGCATTTGAAGGGGTTCCAGGAGGCAGTGAGGACCAGCATCACTTTTCCCCACTGGCACCTTTGCTGTGGCAGCAAAAGCTGGACGTTTTTCTATTTTTCTCGGAAGGGCGCAAAGAGTGAAAAAAGGTGCTTTTGAGGCTAGAGTGCGCAGGAAAGCAGAGAGGGCCAAATTGTCTGGGGCATTTGAAGGGGTTCCAGGAGACAGTGAGGACCAGCATCACTTTTCCCCGCTGGCACCTTTGCTGTGGCTGCAAAAGCTGGACGTTTTTCTATTTTTCTCGGAAGGGCGCAAAGAGTGAAAAAAGGTGCTTTTGAGGATAGAGTGCGCAGGAAAGCAGAGAGGGCCAAATTGTCTGGGGCATTTGAAGGGGTTCCAGGAGGCAGTGAGGACCAGCATCACTTTTCCCCGCTGGCACCTTTGCTGTGGCAGCAAAAGCTGGACGTTTGTCTTTTTTGCTCCAAACAGCGGCGAAAGTGAAAAAAGGTGCTTTTGAGGCTAGAGTGCGCAGGAAAGCCGAGAGGACCAAATTGCCTGGGGAATTTGAAGGGGTTCCAGGAGTCAGTGAGGACCAGCATGACTTTTCCCCGCTGGCACCTTTGCTGTGGCAGCAAAAGCTGGACGTTTGTCTTTTTTGCTCCAAACAGCGGCGAAAGTGAAAAAAGGTGCTTTTAAGGCTAGAGTGCGCAGGAAAGCAGAGAGGGCCAAATTGTCTGGGGCATTTGAAGGGGTTCCAGGAGGCAGTGAGGACCAGCATCACTTTTCCCCGCTGGCACCTTTGCTGTGGCAGCAAAAGCTGGACGTTTGTCTTTTTTGCTCCAAACAGCGGCGAAAGTGAAAAAAGGTGCTTTTGAGGATAGAGTGGGGAGAAAGCAGAGAGGGCCAAATTGTCTGGGGCATTTGAAGGGGTTCCAGGAGGCAGTGAGGAGCAGCATCACTTTTCCCCGCTGGCACCATTGCTGTGGCAGCAAAAGCTGGACGTTTGTCCTTTTTGCTCCGGAGGGCGCCAAGAGTGAAAAAAGGTGCTTTTGAGGCTAGAGTGCGCAGGAAAGCAGAGAGGGCCAAATTGCCTGGGGCATTTGAAGGGGTTACAGGAGGCAGTGAGGACCAGCATCACTTTTCCCCGCTGGCACCTTTGCTGTGGCAGCAAAAGCTGGACGTTTGTCTTTTTGGCTCCGGAGGGCGCCAAGAGTGAAAAAAGGTGCTTTTGAGGATAGTGTCCACAGGAAAGCAGAGAGAGCCAAATTGTGTGGGGCATTTGAAAGGGTTCCAGGAGGCAGTGAGGACCAGCATCACATTTCCCCGCTGGCACATTTGCTGTGGCAGCAAAAGCTGGACGTTTGTCTTTTTTGCTACAAACAGCGGCGAAAGTGAAAAAAGGTGCTTTTGAGGCTAGAGTGCGCAGGAAAGCAGAGAGGGCCAAATTGTGTGGGGCATTTGAAGGGGTTCCAGGAGGCAGTGAGGACCAGCATCACTTTTCCCCGCTGGCACCTTTGCTGTGGCAGCAAAAGCTGGACGTTTGTCTTTTTTGCTCCAAACAGCGGCGAAAGTGAAAAAAGGTGCTTTTGAGGCTTGGGTCCGCAGGAAAGCAGAGAGGGCCAAATTGTCTGGGGCATTTGAAGGGGTTCCAGGAGGCAGTGAGGACCAGCATCACTTTTCCCCACTGGCACCTTTGCTGTCGCAGCAAAAGCTGGACGTTTGTCTTTTTTGCTCCGGAGGGCGCCGAGAGTGAAAAAAGGTGCTTTTTAGGCTTGAGTGCGCAGGAAAGCAGAGAGGGCCAAATTGTCTGGGGCATTTGAAGGGGTTCCAGGAGGCAGTGAGGACCAGCATCACTTTGCCCCGCTGGCACCTTTGCTGTGGCAGCAAAAGCTGGACGTTTGTCTTTTTTGCTCCAAACAGCGCCGAAAGTGAAAAAAGGTGCTTTTGAGGCTAGAGTGCGCAGGAAAGCAGAGAGGGCCAAATTGTCTAGGGCATTTGAAGGGGTTCCAGGAGTCAGTGAGGACCAGCATCACTTTTCCCCACTGGCACCTTTGCTGTGGCAGCAAAAGCTGGACGTTTTTCTATTTTTCTCGGAAGGGCGCAAAGAGTGAAAAAAGGTGCTTTTGAGGCTAGAGTGCGCAGGAAAGCAGAGAGGGCCAAATTGTCTGGGGCATTTGAAGGGGTTCCAGGAGACAGTGAGGACCAGCATCACTTTTCCCCGCTGGCACCTTTGCTGTGGCTGCAAAAGCTGGACGTTTTTCTATTTTTCTCGGAAGGGCGCAAAGAGTGAAAAAGGTGCTTTTGAGGATAGAGTGGGCAGGAAAGCAGAGAGGGCCAAATTGTCTGGGGCATTTGAAGGGGTTCCAGGAGGCAGTGAGGACCAGCATGACTTTTCCCCGCTGGCACCTTTGCTGTGGCTGCAAAAGCTGGACGTTTTTCTATTTTCTCGGAAGGGCGCAAAGAGTGAAAAAAGTTGCTTTTGAGGATAGAGTGCGCAGGAAAGCAGAGAGGGCCAAATTGTCTGGGGCATTTGAAGGGGTTCCAGGAGGCAGTGAGAAGCAGCATCACTTTTCCCCGCTGGCACCTTTGCTGTGGCAGCAAAAGCTGGACGTTTGTCTTTTTTGCTCCAAACAGCGCCGAAAGTGAAAAAAGGTGCTTTTGAGGCTCAAGTGCGCTTGAAAGCAGAGAGGACCAAATTGCCTGGGGAATTTGAAGGGGTTCCAGGAGTCAGTGAGGACCAGCATGACTTTTCCCCGCTGGCACCTTTGCTGTGGCAGCAAAAGCTGGACGTTTGTTTTTTTGCTCCAAACAGCGGCGAAAGTGAAAAAAGGTGCTTTTGAGGCTAGAGTGCGCAGGAAAGCAGAGAGGGCCAAATTGTCTGGGGCATTTGAAGGGGTTCCAGGAGGCAGTGAGGACCAGCATCACTTTTCCCCGCTGGCACCTTTGCTGTGGCAGCAAAAGCTGGACGTTTGTCTTTTTTGCTCCAAACAGCGGCGAAAGTGAAAAAAGGTGCTTTTGAGGATAGAGTGGGGAGAAAGCAGAGAGGGCCAAATTGTCTGGGGCATTTGAAGGGGTTCCAGGAGGCAGTGAGGAGCAGCATCACTTTTCCCCGCTGGCACCATTGCTGTGGAAGCAAAAGCTGGACGTTTGTCCTTTTTGCTCCGGAGGGCGCCAAGAGTGAAAAAAGGTGCTTTTGAGGCTAGAGTGCGCAGGAAAGCAGAGAGGGCCAAATTGCCTGGGGCATTTGAAGGGGTTACAGGAGGCAGTGAGGACCAGCATCACTTTTCCCCGCTGGCACCTTTGCTGTGGCAGCAAAAGCTGGACGTTTGTCTTTTTGGCTCCGGAGGGCGCCAAGAGTGAAAAAAGGTGGTTTTGAGGATAGTGTCCACAGGAAAGCAGAGAGAGCCAAATTGTGTGGGGCATTTGAAAGGGTTCCAGGAGGCAGTGAGGACCAGCATCACATTTCCCCGCTGGCACATTTGCTGTGGCAGCAAAAGCTGGACGTTTGTCTTTTTTGCTCCAAACAGTGGCGAAATTGAAAAAAGGTGCTTTTGAGGCTTGGTTCCGCAGGAAAGCAGAGAGGGCCAAATTGTCTGGGGCATTTGAAGGGGTTCCAGGAGGCAGTGAGGACCAGCATCACTTTTCCTTGCTGGCACCTTTGCTGTGGCAGCAAAAGCTGGACGATTGTCTTTTTTGCTCCGGAGGGCGCCAAGAGTGAAAAAAGGTGCTTTTGATGATAGAGTGCGCAGGCAAGCAGAGAGGGCCAAATTGCCTGGGGCATTTGAAGGGGTTCCAGGAGGCAGTGAGGACCAGCATCACTTTTCCCCGCTGGCACCTTTGCTGTGGCTGCAAAAGCTGGACGTTTTTCTATTTTTCTCGGAAGGGCGCAAAGAGTGAAAAAAGGTGCTTTTGAGGATAGAGTGCGCAGGAAAGCAGAGAGGGCCAAATTGTCTGGGGCATTTGAAGGGGTTCCAGGAGGCAGTGAGAAGCAGCATCACTTTTCCCCGCTGGCACCTTTGCTGTGGCAGCAAAAGCTGGACGTTTGTCTTTTTTGCTCCAAACAGCGGTGAAAGTGAAAAAAGGTGCTTTTGAGGCTCAAGTGCGCTTGAAAGCAGAGAGGACCAAATTGCCTGGGGAATTTGAAGGGGTTCCAGGAGGCAGTGAGGACCAGCATGACTTTTCCCCGCTGGCACCTTTGCTGTGGCAGCAAAAGCTGGACGTTTGTCTTTTTTGCTCCAAACAGCGCCGAAAGTGAAAAAAGGTGCTTTTGAGGCTAGGGTCAGCAGGAAAGCAGAGAGGGCCAAATTGTCTGGGGCATTTGAAGGGGTTCCAGGAGGCAGTGAGGACCAGCATCACTTTTCCCCGCTGGCACCTTTGCTGTGGCAGCAAAAGCTGGACGTTTGTCTTTTTGGCTCCGGAGGGCGCCAAGAGTGAAAAAAGGTGCTTTTGAGGATAGTGTCCACAGGAAAGCAGAGAGGGCCAAATTGTCTGGGGCATTTGAAGGGGTTCCAGGAGGCAGTGAGGACCAGCATGACTTTTCCCCGCTGGCACCTTTGCTGTGGCAGCAAAAGCTGGACGTTTGTCTTTTTTGCTCCAAACAGCGGCGAAAGTGAAAAAAGGTGCTTTTGAGGCTAGAGTCCGCAGGAAAGCAGAGAGGGCCAAATTGTGTGGGGCATTTGAAGGGGTTCCAGGAGGCAGTGAGGACCAGCATCACTTTTCCCCGCTGGCACCTTTGCTGTGGCAGCAAAAGCTGGACGTTTGTCTTTTTTGTTCCAAACAGCGGCGAAATTGAAAAAAGGTGCTTTTGAGGCTAGAGTGCGCAGAAAAGCAGAGAGGGCCAAATTGTCTGGGGCATTTGAAGGGGTTCCAGGAGGCAGTGAGGACCAGCAACACTTTTCCCCGCTGGCACCATTGTTGTAGCAGCAAAAGCTGGACGTTTGTCTTTTTTGCTCCGGAGGGCGCCAAGAGTGAAAAAAGGTGCTTTTGAGGCTAGAGTGCGCAGGAAAGCAGAGAGGGCCAAATTGTCTGGGGCATTTGAAGGGGTTCCAGGAGGCAGTGAGAAGCAGCATCACTTTTCCCCGCTGGCACCTTTGCTGTGGCAGCAAAAGCTGGACGTTTTTCTATTTTTCTCGGAAGGGCGCAAAGAGTGAAAAAAGGTACTTTTGAGGCAAGAGTGCGCAGGAAAGCAGAGAGGGCCAAATTGTGTGGGGCATTTGAAGGGGTTCCAGGAGGCAGTGAGGACCAGCATCACTTTTCCCCGCTGGCACCTTTGCTGTGGCAGCAAAAGCTGGACGTTTGTCTTTTTTGCTACAAACAGCGGCGAAAGTGAAAAAAGGTGCTTTTGAGGATAGAGTAGGCAGGAAAGCAGAGAGGGCCAAATTGTCTGGGGCATTTGAAGGGGTTCCAGGAGGCAGTGAGGACCAGCATCACTTTTCCCCGCTGGCAACTTTGCTGTGGCAGCAAAAGCTGGACGATTGTCTTTTTTGCTCCGGAGGGCGCCAAGAGTGAAAAAAGGTGCTTTTGAGGCTAGAGTCCGCAGGAAAGCAGAGAGGGCCAAATTGCCTGGGGCATTTGAAGGGGTTACAGGAGGCAGTGAGGACCAGCATCACTTTTCCCCACTGGCACCTTTGCTGTGGCAGCAAAAGCTGGACGTTTGTCTTTTTTGCTCCGGAGGGCGCAAGAGTGAAAAAAGGTGCTTTTGAGGATAGTGTCCACAGGAAAGCAGAGAGGGCCAAATTGCGTGAGGCATTTGAAAGGGTTCCAGGAGGCAGTGAGGACCAGCATCACATTTCCCCGCTGGCACATTTGCTGTGGCAGCAAAAGCTGGACGTTTGTCTTTTTTGCTCCAAACAGCGCCGAAAGTGAAAAAAGGTGCTTTTGAGGCTTGGGTCCGCAGGAAAGCAGAGAGGGCCAAATTGTCTGGGGCATTTGAAGGGGTTCCAGGAGGCAGTGAGGACCAGCATCACTTTTCCCCGCTGGCACCTTTGCTGTGGCAGCAAAAGCTGGACGTTTGTCTTTTTTGCTCCAGAGGGCGCCAAGAGTGAAAAAAGGTGCTTTTGAGGCTAGAGTGCGCAGGAAAGCAGAGAGGGCCAAATTGCCTGGGGCATTTGAAGGGGTTACAGGAGGCAGTGAGGACCAGCATCACTTTTCCCCACTGGCACCTTTGCTGTGGCAGCAAAAGCTGGACGTTTGTCTTTTTGGCTCCGGAGGGCGCCAAGAGTGAAAAAAGGTGCTTTTGAGGATAGTGTCCACAGGAAAGCAGAGAGGGCCAAATTGTGTGGGGCATTTGAAAGGGTTCCAGGAGGCAGTAAGGACCAGCATCACATTTCCCCGCTGGCACATTTGCTGTGACAGCAAAAGCTGGACGTTTGTCTTTTTTCCTCCAAACAGCGCCGAAAGTGAAAAAAGGTGCTTTTGAGGCTTGGGTCCGCAGGAAAGCAGAGAGGGCAAAATTGTCTGGGGAATTTGAAGGGGTTCCAGGAGGCAGTGAGGACCAGCATCAATTTTCACCGCTGGCACCATTGTTGTATCAGCAAAAGCTGGACATTTGTCTTTTTTGCTCCAAACAGCGCCAAGAGTGAAAAAAGGTGCTTTTGAGGCTAGAGTGCGCAGGAAAGCAGAGAGGGCCAAATTGTCTGGGGCATTTGAAGGGGTTCCAGGAGGCAGTGAGGACCAGCATCACTTTTCCCCACTGGCACCTTTGCTGTGGCAGCAAAAGCTGGACGTTTGTCTTTTTTGCTCCGGAGGGCGCCAAGAGTGAAAAAAGGTGCTTTTGAGGCTAGAGTGCGCAGGAAAGCAGAGAGGGCCAAATTGTCTAGGGCATTTGAAGGGGTTCCAGGAGTCAGTGAGGACCAGCATCACTTTTCCCCGCTGGCACCTTTGCTGTGGCAGCAAAAGCTGGACGTTTGTCTTTTTGGCTCCGGAGGGCGCAAAGAGTGAAAAAAGTTGCTTTTGAGGATAGTGTCCACAGGAAAGCAGAGAGGGCCAAATTGTGTGGGGCATTTGAAAGGGTTCCAGGAGGCAGTGAGGACCAGCATCACATTTCCCCGCTGGCACATTTGCTGTGGCAGCAAAAGCTGGACGTTTGTCTTTTTTGCTCCAAACAGCGCCGAAAGTGAAAAAAGGTGCTTTTGAGGCTTGGGTCCGCAGGAAAGCAGAGAGGGCCAAATTGTCTGGGGCATTTGAAGGGGTTCCAGGAGGCAGTGAGGACCAGCATCACTTTTCCCCGCTGGCACCATTGCTGTGGCAGCAAAAGCTGGACGTTTGTCTTTTTTGCTCCGGAGGGCGCCAAGAGTGAAAAAAGGTGCTTTTGAGGCTAGAGTGCGCAGGAAAGCAGAGAGGGCCAAATTGTCTGGGGCATTTGAAGGGGTTCCAGGAGGCAGTGAGGACCAGCATCACTTTTCCCCGCTGGCACCTTTGCTGTGGCAGCAAAAGCTGGACGTTTGTCTTTTTTGCTCCGGAGGGCGCCAAGAGTGAAAAAAGGTGCTTTTGAGGCTAGAGTGCGCAGGAAAGCAGAGAGGGCCAAATTGTCTGGGGCATTTGAAGGGGTTCCAGGAGGCAGTGAGGACCAGCATCACTTTTCCCCGCTGGCACCTTTGCTGTGGCTGCAAAAGCTGGACGTTTTTCTATTTTTCTCGGAAGGGCGCAAAGAGTGAAAAAAGGTGCTTTTGAGGCTAGAGTGCGCAGGAAAGCAGAGAGGGCCAAATTGTCTGGGGCATTTGAAGGGGTTCCAGGAGGCAGTTAGAAGCAGCATCACTTTTCCCCGCTGGCACCTTTGCTGTGGCAGCAAAAGCTGGACGTTTGTCTTTTTTGCTCCAAACAGCGGCGAAAGTGAAAAAAGGTGCTTTTGAGGCTAGAGTGCGCAGGAAAGCAGAGAGGGCCAAATTGTGTGGGGCATTTGAAGGGGTTCCAGGAGGCAGTGAGGACCAGCATCACTTTTCCCCGCTGGCACCATTGCTGTGGCAGCAAAAGCTGGACGTTTGTCTTTTTTGCTCCGGAGGGCGCCAAGAGTGAAAAAAGGTGCTTTTGAGGCTAGAGTGCGCAGGAAAGCAGAGAGGGCCAAATTGCCTGGGGCATTTGAAGGGGTTACAGGAGGCAGTGAGGACCAGCATCACTTTTCCCCACTGGCACCTTTGCTGTGGCAGCAAAAGCTGGACGTTTGTCTTTTTTGCTCCGGAGGGCGCCAAGAGTGAAAAAAGGTGCTTTTGAGGCTAGAGTGCGCAGGAAAGCAGAGAGGGCCAAATTGTCTGGGGCATTTGAAGGGGTTCCAGGAGGCAGTGAGGACCAGCATCACTTTTCCCCGCTGGCACCTTTGCTGTGGCTGCATATCTGGACGTTTTTCTATTTTTCTCGGAAGGGCGCAAAGAGTGAAAAAAGGTGCTTTTGAGGCTAGAGTGGGGAGAAAGCAGAGAGGGCCAAATTGTCTGGGGCATTTGAAGGGGTTCCAGGAGGCAGTGAGGACCAGCATCACTTTTCCCCGCTGGCACCATTGCTGTGGCAGCAAAAGCTGGACATTTGTCTTTTTTGCTCCGGAGGGCGCCAAGAGTGAAAAAAGGTGCTTTTGAGGCTAGAGTGCGCAGGAAAGCAGAGAGGGCCAAACTGTCTGGGGCATTTGAAGGGGTTCCAGGAGGCAGTGAGGACCAGCATCACTTTTCCCCGCTGGCACCTTTGCTGTGGCAGCAAAAGCTGGACGTTTGTCTTTTTTGCTCCGGAGGGCGCCAAGAGTGAAAAAAGGTGCTTTTGAGGCTAGAGTGCGCAGGAAAGCAGAGAGGGCCAAATTGTCTGGGGCATTTGAAGGGGTTCCAGGAGGCAGTGAGGACCAGCATCACTTTTCCCCGCTGGCACCTTTGCTGTGGCTGCATATCTCGACGTTTTTCTATTTTTCTCGGAAGGGCGCAAAGAGTGAAAAAAGGTGCTTTTGAGGCTAGAGTGGGGAGAAAGCAGAGAGGGCCAAATTGTCTGGGGCATTTCAAGGGGTTCCAGGAGGCAGTGAGGACCAGCATCACTTTTCCCCGCTGGCACCATTGCTGTGGCAGCAAAAGCTGGACGTTTGTCTTTTTTGCTCCGGAGGGCGCCAAGAGTGAAAAAAGGTGCTTTTGAGGCTAGAGTGCGCAGGAAAGCAGAGAGGGCCAAATTGTCTGGGGCATTTGAAGGGGTTCCAGGAGGCAGTGAGGACCAGCATCACTTTTCCCCGCTGGCACCTTTGCTGTGGCAGCAAAAGCTGGACGTTTGTCTTTTTTGCTCCAAACAGCGGCGAAAGTGAAAAAAGGTTCTTTTGAGGCTAGAGTGCGCAGGAAAGCAGAGAGGGCCAAATTGTGTGGGGCATTTGAAGGGGTTCCAGGAGGCAGTGAGGACCAGCATCACTTTTCCCCGCTAGCACCTTTGCTGTGGCAGCAAAAGCTGGACGTTTTTCTATTTTTCTCGAAGGGCGCAAAGAGTGAAAAAAGGTGCTTTTGAGGCTAGAGTGCGCAGGAAAGCAGAGAGGGCCAAATTGTGTGGGGCATTTGAAGGGGTTCCAGGAGGCAGTGAGGACTAGCATCACTTTTCACCGCTAGCAGCTTTGCTGTGGCAGCAAAAGCTGGACGTTTTTCTTTTTTGCTCCAAACAGCGCCGAAAGTGAAAAAAGGTGCTTTTGAGGCTAGAGTGCGCAGGAAAGCAGAGAGGACCAAATTGCCTGGGGAATTTGAAGGGGTTCCAGGAGTCAGTGAGGACCAGCATCACTTTTCCCTGCTGGCACCTTTGCTGTGGCAGCAAAAGCTGGACGTTTGTCTTTTTTGCTCCGGAGGGCGCCAAGAGTGAAAAAAGGTGCTTTTGAGGCTAGAGTGCGCAGGAAAGCAGAGAGGGCCAAATTGTCTGGGGCATTTGAAGGGGTTCCAGGAGGCAGTGAGGACCAGCATCACTTTTCCCCGCTGGCACCTTTGCTGTGGCAGCAAAAGCTGGACGTTTGTCTTTTTGGATCCGGAGGGCGCCAAGAGTGAAAAAAGGTGCTTTTGAGGATAGTGTCCACAGGAAAGCAGAGAGGGCCAAATTGTCTGGGGCATTTGAAAGGGTTCCAGGAGGCAGTGAGGACCAGCATCACATTTCCCCGCTGGCACCTTTGCTGTGGCAGCAAAAGCTGGACGTTTGTCTTTTTTGCTCCAAACAGCGCCGAAAGTGAAAAAAGGTGCTTTTGAGGCTTGGGTCCGCAGGAAAGCAGAGAGGGCCAAATTGTCTGGGGCATTTGAAGGGGTTCCAGGAGGCAGTGAGAAGCAGCATCACTTTTCCCCGCTGGCACCTTTGCTGTGGCAGCAAAAGCTGGACGTTTTTCTATTTTTCTCGGAAGGGCGCAAAGAGTGAAAAAAGGTACTTTTGAGGCAAGAGTGCGCAGGAAAGCAGAGAGGGCCAAATTGTGTGGGGCATTTGAAGGGGTTCCAGGAGGCAGTGAGGACCAGCATCACTTTTCCCCGCTGGCACCTTTGCTGTGGCAGCAAAAGCTGGACGTTTGTCTTTTTTGCAACAAACAGCGGCGAAAGTGAAAAAAGGTGCTTTTGAGGATAGAGTAGGCAGGAAAGCAGAGAGGGCCAAATTGTCTGGGGCATTTGAAGGGGTTCCAGGAGGCAGTGAGGACCAGCATCACTTTTCCCCGCTGGCAACTTTGCTGTGGCAGCAAAAGCTGGACGATTGTCTTTTTTGCTCCGGAGGGCGCCAAGAGTGAAAAAAGGTGCTTTTGAGGCTAGAGTCCGCAGGAAAGCAGAGAGGGCCAAATTGCCTGGGGCATTTGAAGGGGTTACAGGAGGCAGTGAGGACCAGCATCACTTTTCCCCACTGGCACCTTTGCTGTGGCAGCAAAAGCTGGACGTTTGTCTTTTTTGCTCCGGAGGGCGCAAGAGTGAAAAAAGGTGCTTTTGAGGATAGTGTCCACAGGAAAGCAGAGAGGGCCAAATTGTCTGGGGCATTTGAAAGGGTTCCAGGAGGCAGTGAGGACCAGCATCACTTTTCCCCGCTGGCACATTTGCTGTGGCAGCAAAAGCTGGACGTTTGTCTTTTTTGCTCCAAACAGCGGCGAAAGTGAAAAAAGGTGCTTTTGAGGCTAGAGTGCGCAGGAAAGCAGAGAGGGCCAAATTGTCTGGGGCATTTGAAGGGGTTCCAGGAGGCAGTGAGGACCAGCATCACTTTTCCCCGCTGGCACCATTCTTGTGGCAGCAAAAGCTGGACATTTGTCTTTTTTGCTCCGGAGGGCCCCAAGAGTGGAAAAAAGGTGCTTTTGAGGCTAGAGTGCGCAGGAAAGCAGAGAGGGCCAAATTGTGTGGGGCATTTGAAAGGGTTCCAGGAGGCAGTGAGGACCAGCATCACTTTTCCCCGCTGGCACCATTCTTGTGGCAGCAAAAGCTGGACATTTGTCTTTTTTGCTCCGGAGGGCCCCAAGAGTGAAAAAAGGTGCTTTTGAGGCTAGAGTGCGCAGGAAAGCAGAGAGGGCCAAATTGTGTGGGGCATTTGAAAGGGTTCCAGGAGGCAGTAAGGACCAGCATCACATTTCCCCGCTGGCACATTTGCTGTGACAGCAAAAGCTGGACGTTTGTCTTTTTTGCTCCAAACAGCGGCGAAAGTGAAAAAAGGTGCTTTTGAGGCTTGGGTCCGCAGGAAAGCAGAGAGGGCCAAATTGTCTGGGGCATTTGAAGGGGTTCCAGGAGGCAGTGAGGACCAGCATCACTTTTCACCGCTGGCACCATTGTTGTATCAGCAAAAGCTGGACATTTGTCTTTTTTGCTCCAAACAGCGCCAAGAGTGAAAAAAGGTGCTTTTGAGGCTAGAGTGCGCAGGAAAGCAGAGAGGGCCAAATTGTCTGGGGCATTTGAAGGGGTTCCAGGAGGCAGTGAGGACCAGCATCACTTTTCCCCACTGGCACCTTTGCTGTGGCAGCAAAAGCTGGACGTTTGTCTTTTTTGCTCCGGAGGGCGCCAAGAGTGAAAAAAGGTGCTTTTGAGGCTAGAGTGCGCAGGAAAGCAGAGAGGGCCAAATTGTCTAGGGCATTTGAAGGGGTTCCAGGAGTCAGTGAGGACCAGCATCACTTTTCCCCGCTGGCACCTTTGCTGTGGCAGCAAAAGCTGGACGTTTGTCTTTTTGGCTCCGGAGGGCGCAAAGAGTGAAAAAAGTTGCTTTTGAGGATAGTGTCCACAGGAAAGCAGAGAGGGCCAAATTGTGTGGGGCATTTGAAAGGGTTCCAGGAGGCAGTGAGGACCAGCATCACATTTCCCCGCTGGCACATTTGCTGTGGCAGCAAAAGCTGGACGTTTGTCTTTTTTGCTCCAAACAGCGCCGAAAGTGAAAAAAGGTGCTTTTGAGGCTTGGGTCCGCAGGAAAGCAGAGAGGGCCAAATTGTCTGGGGCATTTGAAGGGGTTCCAGGAGGCAGTGAGGACCAGCATCACTTTTCCCCGCTGGCACCATTGCTGTGGCAGCAAAAGCTGGACGTTTGTCTTTTTTGCTCCGGAGGGCGCCAAGAGTGAAAAAAGGTGCTTTTGAGGCTAGAGTGCGCAGGAAAGCAGAGAGGGCCAAATTGTCTGGGGCATTTGAAGGGGTTCCAGGAGGCAGTGAGGACCAGCATCACTTTTCCCCGCTGGCACCTTTGCTGTGGCAGCAAAAGCTGGACGTTTGTCTTTTTTGCTCCGGAGGGCGCCAAGAGTGAAAAAAGGTGCTTTTGAGGCTAGAGTGCGCAGGAAAGCAGAGAGGGCCAAATTGTCTGGGGCATTTGAAGGGGTTCCAGGAGGCAGTGAGGACCAGCATCACTTTTCCCCGCTGGCACCTTTGCTGTGGCTGCAAAAGCTGGACGTTTTTCTATTTTTCTCGGAAGGGCGCAAAGAGTGAAAAAAGGTGCTTTTGAGGCTAGAGTGCGCAGGAAAGCAGAGAGGGCCAAATTGTCTGGGGCATTTGAAGGGGTTCCAGGAGGCAGTTAGAAGCAGCATCACTTTTCCCCGCTGGCACCTTTGCTGTGGCAGCAAAAGCTGGACGTTTGTCTTTTTTGCTCCAAACAGCGGCGAAAGTGAAAAAAGGTGCTTTTGAGGCTAGAGTGCGCAGGAAAGCAGAGAGGGCCAAATTGTGTGGGGCATTTGAAGGGGTTCCAGGAGGCAGTGAGGACCAGCATCACTTTTCCCCGCTGGCACCATTGCTGTGGCAGCAAAAGCTGGACGTTTGTCTTTTTTGCTCCGGAGGGCGCCAAGAGTGAAAAAAGGTGCTTTTGAGGCTAGAGTGCGCAGGAAAGCAGAGAGGGCCAAATTGCCTGGGGCATTTGAAGGGGTTACAGGAGGCAGTGAGGACCAGCATCACTTTTCCCCACTGGCACCTTTGCTGTGGCAGCAAAAGCTGGACGTTTGTCTTTTTGGCTCCGGAGGGCGCCAAGAGTGAAAAAAGGTGCTTTTGAGGATAGTGTCCACAGGAAAGCAGAGAGGGCCAAATTGTCTGGGGCATTTGAAGGGGTTCCAGGAGGCAGTGAGGACCAGCATCACTTTTCCCCACTGGCACCCTTGCTGTGGCAGCAAAAGCTGGACGTTTGTCTTTTTTGCTCCGGAGGGCGCCAAGAGTGAAAAAAGGTGCTTTTGAGGCTAGAGTGCGCAGGAAAGCAGAGAGGGCCAAATTGTCTGGGGCATTTGAAGGGGTTCGAGGAGGCAGTGAGGACCAGCATCACTTTTCCCCGCTGGCACCTTTGCTGTGGCTGCATATCTGGACGTTTTTCTATTTTTCTCGGAAGGGCGCAAAGAGTGAAAAAAGGTGCTTTTGAGGCTAGAGTGGGGAGAAAGCAGAGAGGGCCAAATTGTCTGGGGCATTTGAAGGGGTTCCAGGAGGCAGTGAGGACCAGCATCACTTTTCCCCGCTGGCACCATTGCTGTGGCAGCAAAAGCTGGACATTTGTCTTTTTTGCTCCGGAGGGCGCCAAGAGTGAAAAAAGGTGCTTTTGAGGCTAGAGTGCGCAGGAAAGCAGAGAGGGCCAAACTGTCTGGGGCATTTGAAGGGGTTCCAGGAGGCAGTGAGGACCAGCATCACTTTTCCCCGCTGGCACCTTTGCTGTGGCAGCAAAAGCTGGACGTTTGTCTTTTTTGCTCCGGAGGGCGCCAAGAGTGAAAAAAGGTGCTTTTGAGGCTAGAGTGCGCAGGAAAGCAGAGAGGGCCAAATTGTCTGGGGCATTTGAAGGGGTTCCAGGAGGCAGTGAGGACCAGCATCACTTTTCCCCGCTGGCACCTTTGCTGTGGCTGCATATCTCGACGTTTTTCTATTTTTCTCGGAAGGGCGCAAAGAGTGAAAAAAGGTGCTTTTGAGGCTAGAGTGGGGAGAAAGCAGAGAGGGCCAAATTGTCTGGGGCATTTCAAGGGGTTCCAGGAGGCAGTGAGGACCAGCATCACTTTTCCCCGCTGGCACCATTGCTGTGGCAGCAAAAGCTGGACGTTTGTCTTTTTTGCTCCGGAGGGCGCCAAGAGTGAAAAAAGGTGCTTTTGAGGCTAGAGTGCGCAGGAAAGCAGAGAGGGCCAAATTGTCTGGGGCATTTGAAGGGGTTCCAGGAGGCAGTGAGGACCAGCATCACTTTTCCCCGCTGGCACCATTGCTGTGGCAGCAAAACCTGGACGTTTGTCTTTTTGGCTCCGGAGGGCACCAAGATTGAAAAAAGGTGCTTTTGAGGATAGTGTCCACAGGAAAGCAGAGAGGGCCAAATTGTCTGGGGCATTTGAAAGGGTTCCAGGAGGCAGTGAGGACCAGCATCAGATTTCCCCGCTGACACCATTGCTGTGACAGCAAAAGCTGGACGTTTGTCTTTTTTGCTCCAAACAGCGGCGAAAGTGAAAAAAGGTGCTTTTGAGGCTAGGGTCAGCAGGAAAGCAGAGAGGGCCAAATTGTGTGGGGCATTTGAAGGGGTTCCAGGAGGCAGTGAGGACCAGCATCACTTTTCCCCACTGGCACCTTTGCTGTGGCAGCAAAAGCTGGACGTTTGTCTATTTTGCTCCGGAGGGCGCCAAGAGTGAAAAAAGGTGCTTTTCAGGCTAGAGTGCGCAGGAAAGCAGAGAGGGCCAAATTGTCTGGGGCATTTGAAGGGGTTCCAGGAGGCAGTGAGGACCAGCATCACTTTTCCCCGCTGGCACCTTTGCTGTGGCAGCAAAAGCTGGACGTTTGTCTTTTTTGCTCCAAACAGCGGCGAAAGTGAAAAAAGGTTCTTTTGAGGCTAGAGTGCGCAGGAAAGCAGAGAGGGCCAAATTGTGTGGGGCATTTGAAGGGGTTCCAGGAGGCAGTGAGGACCAGCATCACTTTTCCCCGCTAGCACCTTTGCTGTGGCAGCAAAAGCTGGACGTTTTTCTATTTTTCTCGAAGGGCGCAAAGAGTGAAAAAAGGTGCTTTTGAGGCTAGAGTGCGCAGGAAAGCAGAGAGGGCCAAATTGTGTGGGGCATTTGAAGGGGTTCCAGGAGGCAGTGAGGACTAGCATCACTTTTCACCGCTAGCACCTTTGCTGTGGCAGGAAAAGCTGGACGTTTTTCTTTTTTGCTCCAAACAGCGCCGAAAGTGAAAAAAGGTGCTTTTGAGGCTAGAGTGCGCAGGAAAGCAGAGAGGACCAAATTGCCTGGGGAATTTGAAGGGGTTCCAGGAGTCAGTGAGGACCAGCATCACTTTTCCCTGCTGGCACCTTTGCTGTGGCAGCAAAAGCTGGACGTTTGTCTTTTTTGCTCCGGAGGGCGCCAAGATTGAAAAAAGGTGCTTTTGAGGCTAGAGTGCGCAGGAAAGCAGAGAGGGCCAAATTGTCTGGGGCATTTGAAGGGGTTCCAGGAGGCAGTGAGGACCAGCATCACTTTTCCCCGCTGGCACCTTTGCTGTGGCAGCAAAAGCTGGACGTTTGTCTTTTTGGATCCGGAGGGCGCCAAGAGTGAAAAAAGGTGCTTTTGAGGATAGTGTCCACAGGAAAGCAGAGAGGGCCAAATTGTGTGGGGCATTTGAAAGGGTTCCAGGAGGCAGTGAGGACCAGCATCACATTTCCCCGCTGGCACCTTTGCTGTGGCAGCAAAAGCTGGACGTTTGTCTTTTTTGCTCCAAACAGCGCCGAAAGTGAAAAAAGGTGCTTTTGAGGCTTGGGTCCGCAGGAAAGCAGAGAGGGCCAAATTGTCTGGGGCATTTGAAGGGGTTCCAGGAGGCAGTGAGAAGCAGCATCACTTTTCCCCGCTGGCACCTTTGCTGTGGCAGCAAAAGCTGGACGTTTGTCTTTTTTGCAACAAACAGCGGCGAAAGTGAAAAAAGGTGCTTTTGAGGATAGAGTAGGTAGGAAAGCAGAGAGGGCCAAATTGTCTGGGGCATTTGAAGGGGTTCCAGGAGGCAGTGAGGACCAGCATCACTTTTCCCCGCTGGCAACTTTGCTGTGGCAGCAAAAGCTGGACGATTGTCTTTTTTGCTCCGGAGGGCGCCAAGAGTGAAAAAAGGTGCTTTTGAGGCTAGAGTCCGCAGGAAAGCAGAGAGGGCCAAATTGCCTGGGGCATTTGAAGGGGTTACAGGAGGCAGTGAGGACCAGCATCACTTTTCCCCACTGGCACCTTTGCTGTGGCAGCAAAAGCTGGACGTTTGTCTTTTTTGCTCCGGAGGGCGCCAAGAGTGAAAAAAGGTGCTTTTGAGGATAGTGTCCACAGGAAAGCAGAGAGGGCCAAATTGTCTGGGGCATTTGAAAGGGTTCCAGGAGGCAGTGAGGACCAGCATCACATTTCCCCGCTGGCACATTTGCTGTGGCAGCAAAAGCTGGACGTTTGTCTTTTTTGCTCCAAACAGCGCCGAAAGTGAAAAAAGGTGCTTTTGAGGCTTGGGTCCGCAGGAAAGCAGAGAGGGCCAAATTGTCTGGGGCATTTGAAGGGGTTCCAGGAGGCAGTGAGGACCAGCATCACTTTTCCCCGCTGGCACCATTCTTGTGGCAGCAAAAGCTGGACATTTGTCTTTTTTGCTCCGGAGGGCCCCAAGAGTGAAAAAAGGTGCTTTTGAGGCTAGAGTGCGCAGGAAAGCAGAGAGGGCCAAATTGTGTGGGGCATTTGAAGGGGTTCCAGGAGGCAGTGAGGACCAGCATCACTTTTCCCCGCTGGCACCTTTGCTGTGGCAGCAAAAGCTGGACGTTTGTCTTTTTTGCTCCGGAGGGCGCCAAGAGTGAAAAAAGGTGCTTTTGAGGCTAGAGTGCGCAGGAAAGCAGAGAGGGCCAAATTGTCTGGGGCATTTGAAGGGGTTACAGGAGGCAGTGAGAAGCAGCATCACTTTTCCCCGCTGGCACCTTTGCTGTGGCAGCAAAAGCTGGACGTTTGTCTTTTTTGCTCCAGAGGGCGCCAAGAGTGAAAAAAGGTGCTTTTGAGGCTAGAGTGCGCAGGAAAGCAGAGAGGGCCAAATTGCCTGGGGCATTTGAAGGGGTTACAGGAGGCAGTGAGGACCAGCATCACTTTTCCCCACTGGCACCTTTGCTGTGGCAGCAAAAGCTGGACGTTTGTCTTTTTGGCTCCGGAGGGCGCCAAGAGTGAAAAAAGGTGCTTTTGAGGATAGTGTCCACAGGAAAGCAGAGAGGGCCAAATTGTGTGGGGCATTTGAAAGGGTTCCAGGAGGCAGTAAGGACCAGCATCACATTTCCCCGCTGGCACATTTGCTGTGACAGCAAAAGCTGGACGTTTGTCTTTTTTCCTCCAAACAGCGCCGAAAGTGAAAAAAGGTGCTTTTGAGGCTTGGGTCCGCAGGAAAGCAGAGAGGGCAAAATTGTCTGGGGCATTTGAAGGGGTTCCAGGAGGCAGTGAGGACCAGCATCACTTTTCACCGCTGGCACCATTGTTGTATCAGCAAAAGCTGGACATTTGTCTTTTTTGCTCCAAACAGCGCCAAGAGTGAAAAAAGGTGCTTTTGAGGCTAGAGTGCGCAGGAAAGCAGAGAGGGCCAAATTGTCTGGGGCATTTGAAGGGGTTCCAGGAGGCAGTGAGGACCAGCATCACTTTTCCCCACTGGCACCTTTGCTGTGGCAGCAAAAGCTGGACGTTTGTCTTTTTTGCTCCGGAGGGCGCCAAGAGTGAAAAAAGGTGCTTTTGAGGCTAGAGTGCGCAGGAAAGCAGAGAGGGCCAAATTGTCTAGGGCATTTGAAGGGGTTCCAGGAGTCAGTGAGGACCAGCATCACTTTTCCCCGCTGGCACCTTTGCTGTGGCAGCAAAAGCTGGACGTTTGTCTTTTTGGCTCCGGAGGGCGCAAAGAGTGAAAAAAGTTGCTTTTGAGGATAGTGTCCACAGGAAAGCAGAGAGGGCCAAATTGTGTGGGGCATTTGAAAGGGTTCCAGGAGGCAGTGAGGACCAGCATAACTTTTCCCCGCTGGCACCATTGCTGTGGCAGCAAAAGCTGGACGTTTGTCTTTTTTGCTCCGGAGGGCGCCAAGAGTGAAAAAAGGTGCTTTTGAGGCTAGAGTGCGCAGGAAAGCAGAGAGGGCCAAATTGTCTGGGGCATTTGAAGGGGTTCCAGGAGGCAGTGAGGACCAGCATCACTTTTCCCCGCTGGCACCTTTGCTGTGGCAGCAAAAGCTGGACGTTTGTCTTTTTTGCTCCGGAGGGCGCCAAGAGTGAAAAAAGGTGCTTTTGAGGCTAGAGTGCGCAGGAAAGCAGAGAGGGCCAAATTGTCTGGGGCATTTGAAGGGGTTCCAGGAGGCAGTGAGGACCAGCATCACTTTTCCCCGCTGGCACCTTTGCTGTGGCAGCAAAAGCTGGACGTTTTTCTATTTTTCTCGGAAGGGCGCAAAGAGTGAAAAAAGGTGCTTTTGAGGCTAGAGTGCGCAGGAAAGCAGAGAGGGCCAAATTGTCTGGGGCATTTGAAGGGGTTCCAGGAGGCAGTGAGAAGCAGCATCACTTTTCCCCGCTGGCACCTTTGCTGTGGCAGCAAAAGCTGGACGTTTGTCTTTTTTGCTCCAAACAGCGGCGAAAGTGAAAAAAGGTGCTTTTGAGGCTAGAGTGCGCAGGAAAGCAGAGAGGGCCAAATTGTGTGGGGCATTTGAAGGGGTTCCAGGAGGCAGTGAGGACCAGCATCACTTTTCCCCGCTGGCACCATTGCTGTGGCAGCAAAAGCTGGAC
Source organism: Vanellus vanellus (assembly GCF_965231255.1). Taxonomy (NCBI): domain Eukaryota; kingdom Metazoa; phylum Chordata; class Aves; order Charadriiformes; family Charadriidae; genus Vanellus; species Vanellus vanellus. The sequence continues at coordinate 36,612 of NW_028128886.1, forward strand.
GTTTGTCTTTTTTGCTCCGGAGGGCGCCAAGAGTGAAAAAAGGTGCTTTTGAGGCTAGAGTGCGCAGGGAAGCAGAGAGGGCCAAATTGCCTGGGGCATTTGAAGGGGTTACAGGAGGCAGTGAGGACCAGCATCACTTTTCCCCACTGGCACCTTTGCTGTGGCAGCAAAAGCTGGACGTTTGTCTTTTTGGCTCCGGAGGGCGCCAAGAGTGAAAAAAGGTGCTTTTGAGGATAGTGTCCACAGGAAAGCAGAGAGGGCCAAATTGTGTGGGGCATTTGAAGGGGTTCCAGGAGGCAGTGAGGACCAGCATCACTTTTCCCCACTGGCACCTTTGCTGTGGCAGCAAAAGCTGGACGTTTGTCTTTTTTGCTCCGGAGGGCGCCAAGAGTGAAAAAAGGTGCTTTTGAGGCTAGAGTGCGCAGGAAAGCAGAGAGGGCCAAATTGTCTGGGGCATTTGAAGGGGTTCCAGGAGGCAGTGAGGACCAGCATCACTTTTCCCCGCTGGCACCTTTGCTGTGGCTGCATATCTGGACGTTTTTCTATTTTTCTCGGAAGGGCGCAAAGAGCGAAAAAAGGTGCTTTTGAGGCTAGAGTGGGGAGAAAGCAGAGAGGGCCAAATTGTCTGGGGCATTTGAAGGGGTTCCAGGAGGCAGTGAGGACCAGCATCACTTTTCCCCGCTGGCACCATTGCTGTGGCAGCAAAAGCTGGACATTTGTCTTTTTTGCTCCGGAGAACGCCAAGAGTGAAAAAAGGTGCTTTTGAGGCTAGAGTGCGCAGGAAAGCAGAGAGGGCCAAATTGTCTGGGGCATTTGAAGGGGTTCCAGGAGGCAGTGAGGACCAGCATCACTTTTCCCCGCTGGCACCTTTGCTGTGGCAGCAAAAGCTGGACGTTTGTCTTTTTTGCTCCGGAGGGCGCCAAGAGTGAAAAAAGGTGCTTTTGAGGCTAGAGTGCGCAGGAAAGCAGAGAGGGCCAAATTGTCTGGGGCATTTGAAGGGGTTCCAGGAGTCAGTGAGGACCAGCATCACTTTTCCCCGCTGGCACCTTTGCTGTGGCTGCATATCTCGACGTTTTTCTATTTTTCTCGGAAGGGCGCAAAGAGTGAAAAAAGGTGCTTTTGAGGCTAGAGTGGGGAGAAAGCAGAGAGGGCCAAATTGTCTGGGGCATTTCAAGGGGTTCCAGGAGGCAGTGAGGACCAGCATCACTTTTCCCCGCTGGCACCATTGCTGTGGCAGCAAAAGCTGGACGTTTGTCTTTTTTGCTCCGGAGGGCGCCAAGAGTGAAAAAAGGTGCTTTTGAGGCTAGAGTGCGCAGGAAAGCAGAGAGGGCCAAATTGTCTGGGGCATTTGAAGGGGTTCCAGGAGGCAGTGAGGACCAGCATCACTTTTCCCCGCTGGCACCATTGCTGTGGCAGCAAAACCTGGACGTTTGTCTTTTTGGCTCCGGAGGGCGCCAAGAGTGAAAAAAGGTGCTTTTGAGGATAGTGTCCACAGGAAAGCAGAGAGGGCCAAATTGTCTGGGGCATTTGAAAGGGTTCCAGGAGGCAGTGAGGACCAGCATCACATTTCCCCGCTGACACCATTGCTGTGGCAGCAAAAGCTGGACGTTTGTCTTTTTTGCTCCAAACAGCGGCGAAAGTGAAAAAAGGTGCTTTTGAGGCTAGGGTCAGCAGGAAAGCAGAGAGGGCCAAATTGTGTGGGGCATTTGAAGGGGTTCCAGGAGGCAGTGAGGACCAGCATCACTTTTCCCCACTGGCACCTTTGCTGTGGCAGCAAAAGCTGGACGTTTGTCTATTTTGCTCCGGAGGGCGCCAAGAGTGAAAAAAGGTGCTTTTGAGGCTAGAGTGCGCAGGAAAGCAGAGAGGGCCAAATTGTCTGGGGCATTTGAAGGGGTTCCAGGAGGCAGTGAGGACCAGCATCACTTTTCCCCGCTGGCACCTTTGCTGTGGCAGCAAAAGCTGGACGTTTGTCTTTTTTGCTCCAAACAGCGGCGAAAGTGAAAAAAGGTGCTTTTGAGGCTAGAGTGCGCAGGAAAGCAGAGAGGGCCAAATTGTGTGGGGCATTTGAAGGGGTTCCAGGAGGCAGTGAGGACCAGCATCACTTTTCCCCGCTAGCACCTTTGCTGTGGCAGCAAAAGCTGGACGTTTTTCTATTTTTCTCGAAGGGCGCAAAGAGTGAAAAAAGGTGCTTTTGAGGCTAGAGTGCGCAGGAAAGCAGAGAGGGCCAAATTGTGTGGGGCATTTGAAGGGGTTCCAGGAGGCAGTGAGGACTAGCATCACTTTTCGCCGCTGGCACCTTTGCTGTGGCAGCAAAAGCTGGACGTTTTTCTTTTTTGCTCCAAACAGCGCCGAAAGTGAAAAAAGGTGCTTTTGAGGCTAGAGTGCGCAGGAAAGCAGAGAGGACCAAATTGCCTGGGGAATTTGAAGGGGTTCCAGGAGTCAGTGAGGACCAGCATCACTTTTCCCCGCTGGCACCTTTGCTGTGGCAGCAAAAGCTGGACGTTTGTCTTTTTTGCTCCAAACAGTGGCGAAATTGAAAAAAGTTGCTTTTGAGGCTTGGTTCCGCAGGAAAGCAGAGAGGGCCAAATTGTCTGGGGCATTTGAAGGGGTTCCAGGAGGCAGTGAGGACCAGCATCACTTTTCCTTGCTGGCACCTTTGCTGTGGCAGCAAAAGCTGGACGATTGTCTTTTTTGCTCCGGAGGGTGCCAAGAGTGAAAAAAGGTGCTTTTGATGATAGAGTGCGCAGGCAAGCAGAGAGGGCCAAATTGCCTGGGGCATTTGAAGGGGTTCCAGGAGGCAGTGAGGACCAGCATCACTTTTCCCCGCTGGCACCTTTGCTGTGGCTGCAAAATCTGGACGTTTTTCTATTTTTCTCGGAAGGGCGCAAAGAGTGAAAAAAGGTGCTTTTGAGGCTAGAGTGCGCAGGAAAGCAGAGAGGGCCAAATTGTCTGGGGCATTTGAAGGGGTTCCAGGAGGCAGTGAGAAGCAGCATCACTTTTCCCCGCTGGCACCTTTGCTGTGGCAGCAAAAGCTGGACGTTTGTCTTTTTTGCTCCAAACAGCGGTGAAAGTGAAAAAAGGTGCTTTTGAGGCTCAAGTGCGCTTGAATGCAGAGAGGACCAAATTGCCTGGGGAATTTGAAGGGGTTCAAGGAGGCAGTGAGGACCAGCATGACTTTTCCCCGCTGGCACCTTTGCTGTGGCAGCAAAAGCTGGACGTTTGTCTTTTTTGCTCCAAACAGCGCCGAAAGTGAAAAAAGGTGCTTTTGAGGCTAGGGTCAGCAGGAAAGCAGAGAGGGCCAAATTGTCTGGGGCATTTGAAGGGGTTCCAGGAGGCAGTGAGGACCAGCATCACTTTTCCCCGCTGGCACCTTTGCTGTGGCAGCAAAAGCTGGACGTTTGTCTTTTTGGCTCCGGAGGGCGCCAAGAGTGAAAAAAGGTGCTTTTGAGGATAGTGTCCACAGGAAAGCAGAGAGGGCCAAATTGTGTGGGGCATTTGAAGGGGTTCCAGGAGGCAGTGAGGACCAGCATGACTTTTCCCCGCTGGCACCTTTGCTGTGGCAGCAAAAGCTGGACGTTTGTCTTTTTTGCTCCAAACAGCGCCGAAAGTGAAAAAAGGTTCTTTTGAGGCTAGAGTCCGCAGGAAAGCAGAGAGGGCCAAATTGTCTAGGGCATTTGAAGGGGTTCCAGGAGGCAGTGAGGACCAGCATCACTTTTCCCCGCTGGCACCTTTGCTGTGGCAGCAAAAGCTGGACGTTTGTCTTTTTTGTTCCAAACAGCGGCGAAAGTGAAAAAAGGTGCTTTTGAGGCTAGAGTGCGCAGGAAAGCAGAGAGGGCCAAATTGTCTGGGGCATTTGAAGGGGTTCCAGGAGGCAGTGAGGACCAGCAACACTTTTCCCCGCTGGCACCATTGTTGTAGCAGCAAAAGCTGGACGTTTGTCTTTTTTGCTCCGGAGGGCGCCAAGAGTGAAAAAAGGTGCTTTTGAGGCTAGAGTGCGCAGGAAAGCAGAGAGGGCCAAATTGTCTGGGGCATTTGAAGGGGTTCCAGGAGGCAGTGAGAAGCAGCATCACTTTTCCCCGCTGGCACCTTTGCTGTGGCAGCAAAAGCTGGACGTTTTTCTATTTTTCTCGGAAGGGCGCAAAGAGTGAAAAAAGGTACTTTTGAGGCAAGAGTGCGCAGGAAAGCAGAGAGGGCCAAATTGTGTGGGGCATTTGAAGGGGTTCCAGGAGGCAGTGAGGACCAGCATCACTTTTCCCCGCTGGCACCTTTGCTGTGGCAGCAAAAGCTGGACGTTTGTCTTTTTTGCTACAAACAGCGGCGAAAGTGAAAAAAGGTGCTTTTGAGGATAGAGTAGGCAGGAAAGCAGAGAGGGCCAAATTGTCTGGGGCATTTGAAGGGGTTCCAGGAGGCAGTGAGGACCAGCATCACTTTTCCCCGCTGGCAACTTTGCTGTGGCAGCAAAAGCTGGACGATTGTCTTTTTTGCTCCGGAGGGCGCCAAGAGTGAAAAAAGGTGCTTTTGAGGCTAGAGTCCGCAGGAAAGCAGAGAGGGCCAAATTGCCTGGGGCATTTGAAGGGGTTACAGGAGGCAGTGAGGACCAGCATCACTTTTCCCCACTGGCACCTTTGCTGTGGCAGCAAAAGCTGGACGTTTGTCTTTTTTGCTCCGGAGGGCGCAAGAGTGAAAAAAGGTGCTTTTGAGGATAGTGTCCACAGGAAAGCAGAGAGGGCCAAATTGCGTGAGGCATTTGAAAGGGTTCCAGGAGGCAGTGAGGACCAGCATCACATTTCCCCGCTGGCACATTTGCTGTGGCAGCAAAAGCTGGACGTTTGTCTTTTTTGCTCCAAACAGCGGCGAAAGTGAAAAAAGGTGCTTTTGAGGCTTGGGTCCGCAGGAAAGCAGAGAGGGCCAAATTGTCTGGGGCATTTGAAGGGGTTCCAGGAGGCAGTGAGGACCAGCATCACTTTTCCCCGCTGGCACCATTCTTGTGGCAGCAAAAGCTGGACATTTGTCTTTTTTGCTCCGGAGGGCCCCAAGAGTGAAAAAAGGTGCTTTTGAGGCTAGAGTGCGCAGGAAAGCAGAGAGGGCCAAATTGTGTGGGGCATTTGAAGGGGTTCCAGGAGGCAGTGAGGACCAGCATCACTTTTCCCCGCTGGCACCTTTGCTGTGGCAGCAAAAGCTGGACGTTTGTCTTTTTGGCTCCGGAGGGCGCCAAGAGGGAAAAAAGGTGCTTTTGAGGCTAGAGTGCGCAGGAAAGCAGAGAGGGCCAAATTGTGTGGGGCATTTGAAGGGGTTCCAGGAGGCAGTGAGGACTAGCATCACTTTTCACCGCTGGCACCTTTGCTGTGGCAGCAAAAGCTGGACGTTTTTCTTTTTTGCTCCAAACAGCGGCGAAAGTGAAAAAAGGTGCTTTTGAGGCTAGAGTGCGCAGGAAAGCAGAGAGGGCCAAATTGTGTGGGGCATTTGAAGGGGTTCCAGGAGGCAGTGAGGACCAGCATCACTTTTCCCCGCTGGCACCTTTGCTGTGGCAGCAAAAGCTGGACGTTTGTCTTTTTTGCTCCGGAGGGCGCCAAGAGTGAAAAAAGGTGCTTTTGAGGCTAGAGTGCGCAGGAAAGCAGAGAGGGCCAAATTGTCTGGGGCATTTGAAGGGGTTCCAGGAGGCAGTGAGGACCAGCATCACTTTTCCCCGCTGGCACCTTTGCTGTGGCAGCAAAAGCTGGACGTTTGTCTTTTTGGCTCCGGAGGGCGCCAAGAGTGAAAAAAGGTGCTTTTGAGGATAGTGTCCACAGGAAAGCAGAGAGGGCCAAATTGTCTGGGGCATTTGAAAGGGTTCCAGGAGGCAGTGAGGACCAGCATCACATTTCCCCGCTGGCACCTTTGCTGTGGCAGCAAAAGCTGGACGTTTGTCTTTTTTGCTCCAAACAGCGCCGAAAGTGAAAAAAGGTGCTTTTGAGGCTTGGGTCCGCAGGAAAGCAGAGAGGGCCAAATTGTCTGGGGCATTTGAAGGGGTTCCAGGAGGCAGTGAAGACCAGCATCACTTTTCCCCGCTGGCACCATTCTTGTGGCAGCAAAAGATGGACATTTGTCTTTTTAGCTCCAGAGGGCGCCAAGAGTGAAAAAAGGTGCTTTTGAGGCTAGAGTGCGCAGGAAAGCAGAGAGGGCCAAATTGCCTGGGGAATTTGAAGGGGTTCCAGGAGGCAGTGAGGACCAGCATCACTTTTCCCCGCTGGCAACTTTGCTGTGGCTGCAAAAGCTGGACGTTTTTCTATTTTTCTCGGAAGGGCGAAAAGAGTGAAAAAAGGTGCTTTTGAGGATAGAGTGCGCAGGAAAGCAGAGAGGGCCAAATTGTCTGGGGCATTTGAAGGGGTTCCAGGAGGCAGTGAGAAGCAGCATCACTTTTCCCCGCTGGCACCTTTGCTGTGGCAGCAAAAGCTGGACGTTTGTCTTTTTTGCTCCAAACAGCGCCGAAAGTGAAAAAAGGTGCTTTTGAGGCTAGAGTGCGCAGGAAAGCAGAGAGGACCAAATTGCCTGGGGAATTTGAAGGGGTTCCAGGAGGCAGTGAGGACCAGCATGACTTTTCCCCGCTGGCACCTTTGCTGTGGCAGCAAAAGCTGGACGTTTGTCTTTTTTGCTCCAAACAGCGGCGAAAGTGAAAAAAGGTGCTTTTGAGGATAGAGTGGGCAGGAAAGCAGAGAGGGCCAAATTGTCTGGGGCATTTGAAGGGGTTCCAGGAGGCAGTGAGGACCAGCATCACTTTTCCCTGCTGGCACCATTGCTGTGGCAGCAAAAGCTGGACGTTTGTCTTTTTTGCTCCGGAGGGCGCCAAGAGTGAAAAAAGGTGCTTTTGAGGCTAGATTCCGCAGGAAAGCAGAGAGGGCCAAATTGTCTGGAGCATTTGAAGGGGTTCCAGGAGGCAGTGAGGACCAGCATCACTTTTCCCCGCTGGCACCTTTGCTGTGGCAGCAAAAGCTGGACGTTTTTCTATTTTTCTCGGAAGGGCGCAAAGAGTGAAAAAAGGTACTTTTGAGGCAAGAGTGCGCAGGAAAGCAGAGAGGGCCAAATTGTGTGGGGCATTTGAAGGGGTTCCAGGAGGCAGTGAGGACCAGCATCACTTTTCCCCGCTGGCACCTTTGCTGTGGCAGCAAAAGCTGGACGTTTGTCTTTTTTGCTACAAACAGCGGCGAAAGTGAAAAAAGGTGCTTTTGAGGATAGAGTAGGCAGGAAAGCAGAGAGGGCCAAATTGTCTGGGGCATTTGAAGGGGTTCCAGGAGGCAGTGAGGACCAGCATCACTTTTCCCCGCTGGCAACTTTGCTGTGGCAGCAAAAGCTGGACGATTGTCTTTTTTGCTCCGGAGGGCGCCAAGAGTGAAAAAAGGTGCTTTTGAGGCTAGAGTCCGCAGGAAAGCAGAGAGGGCCAAATTGTGTGGGGCATTTGAAGGGGTTACAGGAGGCAGTGAGGACCAGCATCACTTTTCCCCACTGGCACCTTTGCTGTGGCAGCAAAAGCTGGACGTTTGTCTTTTTTGCTCCGGAGGGCGCAAGAGTGAAAAAAGGTGCTTTTGAGGATAGTGTCCACAGGAAAGCAGAGAGGGCCAAATTGCGTGAGGCATTTGAAAGGGTTCCAGGAGGCAGTGAGGACCAGCATCACATTTCCCCGCTGGCACATTTGCTGTGGCAGCAAAAGCTGGACGTTTGTCTTTTTTGCTCCAAACAGCGGCGAAAGTGAAAAAAGGTGCTTTTGAGGCTTGGGTCCGCAGGAAAGCAGAGAGGGCCAAATTGTCTGGGGCATTTGAAGGGGTTCCAGGAGGCAGTGAGGACCAGCATCACTTTTCCCCGCTGGCACCATTCTTGTGGCAGCAAAAGCTGGACATTTGTCTTTTTTGCTCCGGAGGGCCCCAAGAGTGAAAAAAGGTGCTTTTGAGGCTAGAGTGCGCAGGAAAGCAGAGAGGGCCAAATTGTGTGGGGCATTTGAAGGGGTTCCAGGAGGCAGTGAGGACCAGCATCACTTTTCCCCGCTGGCACCTTTGCTGTGGCAGCAAAAGCTGGACGTTTGTCCTTTTTGCTCCGGAGGGCGCCAAGAGTGAAAAAAGGTGCTTTTGTGGCTAGAGTGCGCAGGAAAGCAGAGAGGGCCAAATTGTCTGGGGCATTTGAAGGGGTTACAGGAGGCAGTGAGAAGCAGCATCACTTTTCCCCGCTAGCACCTTTGCTGTGGCAGCAAAAGCTGGACGTTTTTCTATTTTTCTCGAAGGGCGCAAAGAGTGAAAAAAGGTGCTTTTGAGGCTAGAGTGCGCAGGAAAGCAGAGAGGGCCAAATTGTGTGGGGCATTTGAAGGGGTTCCAGGAGGCAGTGAGGACTAGCATCACTTTTCACCGCTGGCACCTTTGCTGTGGCAGCAAAAGCTGGACGTTTTTCTTTTTTGCTCCAAACAGCGGCGAAAGTGAAAAAAGGTGCTTTTGAGGCTAGAGTGCGCAGGAAAGCAGAGAGGGCCAAATTGTGTGGGGCATTTGAAGGGGTTCCAGGAGGCAGTGAGGACCAGCATCACTTTTCCCCGCTGGCACCTTTGCTGTGGCAGCAAAAGCTGGACGTTTGTCTTTTTTGCTCCGGAGGGCGCCAAGAGTGAAAAAAGGTGCTTTTGAGGCTAGAGTGCGCAGGAAAGCAGAGAGGGCCAAATTGTCTGGGGCATTTGAAGGGGTTCCAGGAGGCAGTGAGGACCAGCATCACTTTTCCCCGCTGGCACCTTTGCTGTGGCAGCAAAAGCTGGACGTTTGTCTTTTTGGCTCCGGAGGGCGCCAAGAGGGAAAAAAGGTGCTTTTGAGGATAGTGTCCACAGGAAAGCAGAGAGGGCCAAATTGTCTGGGGCATTTGAAAGGGTTCCAGGAGGCAGTGAGGACCAGCATCACATTTCCCCGCTGGCACCTTTGCTGTGGCAGCAAAAGCTGGACGTTTGTCTTTTTTGCTCCAAACAGCGCCGAAAGTGAAAAAAGGTGCTTTTGAGGCTTGGGTCCGCAGGAAAGCAGAGAGGGCCAAATTGTCTGGGGCATTTGAAGGGGTTCCAGGAGGCAGTGAAGACCAGCATCACTTTTCCCCGCTGGCACCATTCTTGTGGCAGCAAAAGATGGACATTTGTCTTTTTAGCTCCAGAGGGCGCCAAGAGTGAAAAAAGGTGCTTTTGAGGCTAGAGTGCGCAGGAAAGCAGAGAGGGCCAAATTGCCTGGGGAATTTGAAGGGGTTCCAGGAGGCAGTGAGGACCAGCATCACTTTTCCCCGCTGGCAACTTTGCTGTGGCTGCAAAAGCTGGACGTTTTTCTATTTTTCTCGGAAGGGCGAAAAGAGTGAAAAAAGGTGCTTTTGAGGATAGAGTGCGCAGGAAAGCAGAGAGGGCCAAATTGTCTGGGGCATTTGAAGGGGTTCCAGGAGGCAGTGAGAAGCAGCATCACTTTTCCCCGCTGGCACCTTTGCTGTGGCAGCAAAAGCTGGACGTTTGTCTTTTTTGCTCCAAACAGCGCCGAAAGTGAAAAAAGGTGCTTTTGAGGCTAGAGTGCGCAGGAAAGCAGAGAGGACCAAATTGCCTGGGGAATTTGAAGGGGTTCCAGGAGGCAGTGAGGACCAGCATGACTTTTCCCCGCTGGCACCTTTGCTGTGGCAGCAAAAGCTGGACGTTTGTCTTTTTTGCTCCAAACAGCGGCGAAAGTGAAAAAAGGTGCTTTTGAGGATAGAGTGGGCAGGAAAGCAGAGAGGGCCAAATTGTCTGGGGCATTTGAAGGGGTTCCAGGAGGCAGTGAGGACCAGCATCACTTTTCCCCGCTGGCACCATTGCTGTGGCAGCAAAAGCTGGACGTTTGTCTTTTTTGCTCCGGAGGGCGCCAAGAGTGAAAAAAGGTGCTTTTGAGGCTAGATTCCGCAGGAAAGCAGAGAGGGCCAAATTGTCTGGGGCATTTGAAAGGGTTCCAGGAGGCAGTGAGGACCAGCATCACATTTCCCCGCTGGCACCATTGCTGTGGCAGCAAAAGCTGGACGTTTGTCTTTTTTGCTCCAAACAGCGCCGAAAGTGAAAAAAGGTGCTTTTGAGGCTAGGGTCAGCAGGAAAGCAGAGAGGGCCAAATTGTGTGGGGCATTTGAAGGGGTTCCAGGAGGAAGTGAGGACCAGCATCACTTTTCCTTGCTGGCACCATTGTTGTGGCAGCAAAAGCTGGACGTTTGTCTATTTTGCTCCGGAGGGCGCCAAGAATGAAAAAAGGTGCTTTTGAGGCTAGAGTGCGAAGGAAAGCAGAGAGGGCCAAATTGTCTGGAGCATTTGAAGGGGTTCCAGGAGGCAGTGAGGACCAGCATCACTTTTCCCCGCTGGCACCTTTGCTGTGGCAGCAAAAGCTGGACGTTTGTCTTTTTTGCTCCAAACAGCGCCGAAAGTGAAAAAAGGTGCTTTTGAGGCTAGAGTGCGCAGGAAAGCAGAGAGGGCCAAATTGTCTGGGGCATTTGAAGGGGTTCCAGGAGTCAGTGAGGACCAGCATCACGTTTCCCCGCTAGCACCTTTGCTGTGGCTGCAAAAGCTGGACGTTTTTCTATTTTTCTCGAAGGGCGCAAAGAGTGAAAAAAGGTGCTTTTGAGGCTAGAGTGCGCAGGAAAGCAGAGAGGGCCAAATTGTCTGGGGCATTTGAAGGGGTTCCAGGAGGCAGTGAGGACCAGCATCACTTTTCCCCGCTGGCACCATTGCTGTGGCAGCAAAAGCTGGACGTTTGTCTTTTTTGCTCCAAACAGCGGCGAAAGTGAAAAAAGGTGCTTTTGAGGATAGAGTGGGGAGAAAGCAGAGAGGGCCAAATTGTCTGGGGCATTTGAAGGGGTTCCAGGAGGCAGTGAGGACCAGCATCACTTTTCCCCGCTGGCACCATTGCTGTGGCAGCAAAAGCTGGACGTTTGTCTTTTTTGCTCCGGAGGGCGCCAAGAGTGAAAAAAGGTGCTTTTGAGGATAGAGTGCGCAGGAAAGCAGAGAGGGCCAAATTGCCTGGGGCATTTGAAGGGGTTACAGGAGGCAGTGAGGACCAGCATCACTTTTCCCCACTGGCACCTTTGCTGTGGCAGCAAAAGCTGGACGTTTGTCTTTTTGGCTCCGGAGGGCGCCAAGAGTGAAAAAAGGTGCTTTTGAGGATAGTGTCCACAGGAAAGCAGAGAGGGCCAAATTGTGTGGGGCATTTGAAAGGGTTCCAGGAGGCAGTGAGGACCAGCATCACATTTCCCCGCTGGCACATTTGCTGTGGCAGCAAAAGCTGGACGTTTGTCTTTTTTGCTCCAAACAACGCCGAAAGTGAAAAAAGGTGCTTTTGAGGCTTGGGTCCGCAGGAAAGCAGAGAGGGCCAAATTGTGTGGGGCATTTGAAGGGGTTCCAGGAGTCAGTGAGGACCAGCATCACTTTTCCCCGCTGGCACCTTTGCTGTGGCTGCATATCTGGACGTTTTTCTATTTTTCTCGGAAGGGCGCAAAGAGTGAAAAAAGGTGCTTTTGAGGCTAGAGTGGGGAGAAAGCAGAGAGGGCCATATTGTCTGGGGCATTTGAAGGGGTTCCAGGAGGCAGTGAGGACCAGCATCACTTTTCCCCGCTGGCACCTTTGCTGTGGCAGCAAAAGCTGGACGTTTGTCTTTTTTGCTCCGGAGGGCGCCAAGAGTGAAAAAAGGTGCTTTTGAGGCTAGAGTGCGCAGGAAAGCAGAGAGGGCCAAATTGTCTGGGGCATTTGAAGGGGTTCCAGGAGGCAGTGAGGACCAGCATCACTTTTCCCCGCTGGCACCTTTGCTGTGGCAGCAAAAGCTGGACGTTTGTCTTTTTTGCTACAAACAGCGGCGAAAGTGAAAAAAGGTGCTTTTGAGGCTAGAGTGGGCAGGAAAGCAGAGAGGGCCAAATTGTCTGGGGCATTTGAAGGGGTTCCAGGAGTCAGTGAGGACCAGCATCACGTTTCCCCGCTAGCACCTTTGCTGTGGCTGCAAAAGCTGGACGTTTTTCTATTTTTCTCGAAGGGCGCAAAGAGTGAAAAAAGGTGCTTTTGAGGCTAGAGTGCGCAGGAAAGCAGAGAGGGCCAAATTGTGTGGGGCATTTGAAGGGGTTCCAGGAGGCAGTGAGGACTAGCATCACTTTTCACCGCTGGCACCTTTGCTGTGGCAGCAAAAGCTGGACGTTTGTCTTTTTTGCTCCAAACAGCGCCGAAAGTGAAAAAAGGTGCTTTTGTGGCTAGAGTGCGCAGGAAAGCAGAGAGGACCAAATTGCCTTGGGAATTTGAAGGGGTTCCAGGAGTCAGTGAGTACCAGCATGACTTTTCCCCGCTGGCACCTTTGCTGTGGCAGCAAAAGCTGGACGTTTGTCTTTTTTGCTCCAAACAGCGGCGAAAGTGAAAAAAGGTGCTTTTGAGGCTAGAGTGCGCAGGAAAGCAGAGAGGGCGAAATTGTGTGGGGCATTTGAAGGGGTTCCAGGAGGCAGTGAGGACCAGCATCACTTTTCCCCGCTGGCACCTTTGCTGTGGCAGCAAAAGCTGGACGTTTGTCTTTTTTGCTCCAGAGGGCGCCAAGAATAAAAAAAGGTGCTTTTGAGGCTAGAGTGCGCAGGAAAGCAGAGAGGGCCAAATTGCCTGGGGCATTTGAAGGGGTTACAGGAGGCAGTGAGGACCAGCATCACTTTTCCCCACTGGCACCTTTGCTGTGGCAGCAAAAGCTGGACGTTTGTCTTTTTGGCTCCGGAGGGCGCCAAGAGTGAAAAAAGGTGCTTTTGAGGATAGTGTCCACAGGAAAGCAGAGAGGGCCAAGTTGTGTGGGGCATTTGAAAGGGTTCCAGGAGGCAGTGAGGACCAGCATCACTTTTCCCCGCTGGCACCTTTGCTGTGGCAGCAAAAGCTGGACGTTTGTCTTTTTTGCTCCAAACAGCGGCGAAAGTGAAAAAAGGTGCTTTTGAGGCTAGAGTGCGCAGGAAAGCAGAGAGGGCCAAATTGTGTGGGGCATTTGAAGGGGTTCCAGGAGGCAGTGAGGACCAGCATCACTTTTCCCCGCTAGCACCTTTGCTGTGGCAGCAAAAGCTGGACGTTTTTCTATTTTTCTCGAAGGGCGCAAAGAGTGAAAAAAGGTGCTTTTGAGGCTAGAGTGCGCAGGAAAGCAGAGAGGGCCAAATTGTGTGGGGCATTTGAAGGGGTTCCAGGAGGCAGTGAGGACTAGCATCACTTTTCACCGCTGGCACCTTTGCTGTGGCAGCAAAAGCTGGACGTTTTTCTTTTTTGCTCCAAACAGCGGCGAAAGTGAAAAAAGGTGCTTTTGAGGCTAGAGTGCGCAGGAAAGCAGAGAGGGCCAAATTGTGTGGGGCATTTGAAGGGGTTCCAGGAGGCAGTGAGGACCAGCATCACTTTTCCCCGCTGGCACCTTTGCTGTGGCAGCAAAAGCTGGACGTTTGTCTTTTTTGCTCCGGAGGGCGCCAAGAGTGAAAAAAGGTGCTTTTGAGGCTAGAGTGCGCAGGAAAGCAGAGAGGGCCAAATTGTCTGGGGCATTTGAAGGGGTTCCAGGAGGCAGTGAGGACCAGCATCACTTTTCCCCGCTGGCACCTTTGCTGTGGCAGCAAAAGCTGGACGTTTGTCTTTTTGGCTCCGGAGGGCGCCAAGAGTGAAAAAAGGTGCTTTTGAGGATAGTGTCCACAGGAAAGCAGAGAGGGCCAAATTGTCTGGGGCATTTGAAAGGGTTCCAGGAGGCAGTGAGGACCAGCATCACATTTCCCCGCTGGCACCTTTGCTGTGGCAGCAAAAGCTGGACGTTTGTCTTTTTTGCTCCAAACAGCGCCGAAAGTGAAAAAAGGTGCTTTTGAGGCTTGGGTCCGCAGGAAAGCAGAGAGGGCCAAATTGTCTGGGGCATTTGAAGGGGTTCCAGGAGGCAGTGAAGACCAGCATCACTTTTCCCCGCTGGCACCATTCTTGTGGCAGCAAAAGATGGACATTTGTCTTTTTAGCTCCAGAGGGCGCCAAGAGTGAAAAAAGGTGCTTTTGAGGCTAGAGTGCGCAGGAAAGCAGAGAGGGCCAAATTGCCTGGGGAATTTGAAGGGGTTCCAGGAGGCAGTGAGGACCAGCATCACTTTTCCCCGCTGGCACCTTTGCTGTGGCTGCAAAAGCTGGACGTTTTTCTATTTTTCTCGGAAGGGCGAAAAGAGTGAAAAAAGGTGCTTTTGAGGATAGAGTGCGCAGGAAAGCAGAGAGGGCCAAATTGTCTGGGGCATTTGAAGGGGTTCCAGGAGGCAGTGAGAAGCAGCATCACTTTTCCCCGCTGGCACCTTTGCTGTGGCAGCAAAAGCTGGACGTTTGTCTTTTTTGCTCCAAACAGCGCCGAAAGTGAAAAAAGGTGCTTTTGAGGCTAGAGTGCGCAGGAAAGCAGAGAGGACCAAATTGCCTGGGGAATTTGAAGGGGTTCCAGGAGGCAGTGAGGACCAGCATGACTTTTCCCCGCTGGCACCTTTGCTGTGGCAGCAAAAGCTGGACGTTTGTCTTTTTTGCTCCAAACAGCGGCGAAAGTGAAAAAAGGTGCTTTTGAGGATAGAGTGGGCAGGAAAGCAGAGAGGGCCAAATTGTCTGGGGCATTTGAAGGGGTTCCAGGAGGCAGTGAGGACCAGCATCACTTTTCCCCGCTGGCACCATTGCTGTGGCAGCAAAAGCTGGACGTTTGTCTTTTTTGCTCCGGAGGGCGCCAAGAGTGAAAAAAGGTGCTTTTGAGGCTAGATTCCGCAGGAAAGCAGAGAGGGCCAAATTGTCTGGGGCATTTGAAAGGGTTCCAGGAGGCAGTGAGGACCAGCATCACATTTCCCCGCTGGCACCATTGCTGTGGCAGGAAAAGCTGGACGTTTGTCTTTTTTGCTCCAAACAGCGCCGAAAGTGAAAAAAGGTGCTTTTGAGGCTAGGGTCAGCAGGAAAGCAGAGAGGGCCAAATTGTGTGGGGCATTTGAAGGGGTTCCAGGAGGCAGTGAGGACTAGCATCACTTTTCACCGCTGGCACCTTTGCTGTGGCAGCAAAAGCTGGACGTTTGTCTTTTTTGCTCCAAACAGCGCCGAAAGTGAAAAAAGGTGCTTTTGAGGCTAGAGTGCGCAGGAAAGCAGAGAGGGCCAAATTGTCTGGGGCATTTGAAGGGGTTCCAGGAGTCAGTGAGGACCAGCATCACGTTTCCCCGCTAGCACCTTTGCTGTGGCTGCAAAAGCTGGACGTTTTTCTATTTTTCTCGAAGGGCGCAAAGAGTGAAAAAAGGTGCTTTTGAGGCTAGAGTGCGCAGGAAAGCAGAGAGGGCCAATTTGTCTGGGGCATTTGAAGGGGTTCCAGGAGGCAGTGAGGACTAGCATCACTTTTCACCGCTGGCACCTTTGCTGTGGCAGCAAAAGCTGGACGTTTGTCTTTTTTGCTCCAAACAGCGCCGAAAGTGAAAAAAGGTGCTTTTGTGGCTAGAGTGCGCAGGAAAGCAGAGAGGGCCAAATTGCCTGGGGCATTTGAAGGGGTTCCAGGAGTCAGTGAGTACCAGCATGACTTTTCCCCGCTGGCACCTTTGCTGTGGCAGCAAAAGCTGGACGTTTGTCTTTTTTGCTCCAAACAGCGGCGAAAGTGAAAAAAGGTGCTTTTGAGGCTAGAGTGCGCAGGAAAGCAGAGAGGGCCAAATTGTCTGGGGCATTTGAAGGGGTTCCAGGAGGCAGTGAGGACCAGCATCACTTTTCCCCGCTGGCACCATTGCTGTGGCAGCAAAAGCTGGACGTTTGTCTTTTTTGCTCCAAACAGCGGCGAAAGTGAAAAAAGGTGCTTTTGAGGATAGAGTGGGGAGAAAGCAGAGAGGGCCAAATTGTCTGGGGCATTTGAAGGGGTTCCAGGAGGCAGTGAGGACCAGCATCACTTTTCCCCGCTGGCACCATTGCTGTGGCAGCAAAAGCTGGACGTTTGTCTTTTTTGCTCCGGAGGGCGCCAAGAGTGAAAAAAGGTGCTTTTGAGGATAGAGTGCGCAGGAAAGCAGAGAGGGCCAAATTGCCTGGGGCATTTGAAGGGGTTACAGGAGGCAGTGAGGACCAGCATCACTTTTCCCCACTGGCACCTTTGCTGTGGCAGCAAAAGCTGGACGTTTGTCTTTTTGGCTCCGGAGGGCGCCAAGAGTGAAAAAAGGTGCTTTTGAGGATAGTGTCCACAGGAAAGCAGAGAGGGCCAAATTGTGTGGGGCATTTGAAAGGGTTCCAGGAGGCAGTGAGGACCAGCATCACATTTCCCCGCTGGCACATTTGCTGTGGCAGCAAAAGCTGGACGTTTGTCTTTTTTGCTCCAAACAACGCCGAAAGTGAAAAAAGGTGCTTTTGAGGCTTGGGTCCGCAGGAAAGCAGAGAGGGCCAAATTGTGTGGGGCATTTGAAGGGGTTCCAGGAGTCAGTGAGGACCAGCATCACTTTTCCCCGCTGGCACCTTTGCTGTGGCTGCATATCTGGACGTTTTTCTATTTTTCTCGGAAGGGCGCAAAGAGTGAAAAAAGGTGCTTTTGAGGCTAGAGTGGGGAGAAAGCAGAGAGGGCCATATTGTCTGGGGCATTTGAAGGGGTTCCAGGAGGCAGTGAGGACCAGCATCACTTTTCCCCGCTGGCACCTTTGCTGTGGCAGCAAAAGCTGGACGTTTGTCTTTTTTGCTCCGGAGGGCGCCAAGAGTGAAAAAAGGTGCTTTTGAGGCTAGAGTGCGCAGGAAAGCAGAGAGGGCCAAATTGTCTGGGGCATTTGAAGGGGTTCCAGGAGGCAGTGAGGACCAGCATCACTTTTCCCCGCTGGCACCTTTGCTGTGGCAGCAAAAGCTGGACGTTTGTCTTTTTTGCTACAAACAGCGGCGAAAGTGAAAAAAGGTGCTTTTGAGGCTAGAGTGGGCAGGAAAGCAGAGAGGGCCAAATTGTCTGGGGCATTTGAAGGGGTTCCAGGAGTCAGTGAGGACCAGCATCACGTTTCCCCGCTAGCACCTTTGCTGTGGCTGCAAAAGCTGGACGTTTTTCTATTTTTCTCGAAGGGCGCAAAGAGTGAAAAAAGGTGCTTTTGAGGCTAGAGTGCGCAGGAAAGCAGAGAGGGCCAAATTGTGTGGGGCATTTGAAGGGGTTCCAGGAGGCAGTGAGGACTAGCATCACTTTTCACCGCTGGCACCTTTGCTGTGGCAGCAAAAGCTGGACGTTTGTCTTTTTTGCTCCAAACAGCGCCGAAAGTGAAAAAAGGTGCTTTTGAGGCTAGAGTGCGCAGGAAAGCAGAGAGGACCAAATTGCCTGGGGAATTTGAAGGGGTTCCAGGAGTCAGTGAGTACCAGCATGACTTTTCCCCGCTGGCACCTTTGCTGTGGCAGCAAAAGCTGGACGTTTGTCTTTTTTGCTCCAAACAGCGGCGAAAGTGAAAAAAGGTGCTTTTGAGGCTAGAGTGCGCAGGAAAGCAGAGAGGGCCAAATTGTCTGGGGCATTTGAAGGGGTTCCAGGAGGCAGTGAGGACCAGCATCACTTTTCCCCGCTGGCACCTTTGCTGTGGCAGCAAAAGCTGGACGTTTGTCTTTTTTGCTCCAGAGGGCGCCAAGAATAAAAAAAGGTGCTTTTGAGGCTAGAGTGCGCAGGAAAGCAGAGAGGGCCAAATTGCCTGGGGCATTTGAAGGGGTTACAGGAGGCAGTGAGGACCAGCATCACTTTTCCCCACTGGCACCTTTGCTGTGGCAGCAAAAGCTGGACGTTTGTCTTTTTGGCTCCGGAGGGCGCCAAGAGTGAAAAAAGGTGCTTTTGAGGATAGTGTCCACAGGAAAGCAGAGAGGGCCAAGTTGTGTGGGGCATTTCAAAGGGTTCCAGGAGGCAGTGAGGACCAGCATCACTTTTCCCCGCTGGCACCTTTGCTGTGGCAGCAAAAGCTGGACGTTTGTCTTTTTTGCTCCAAACAGCGGCGAAAGTGAAAAAAGGTGCTTTTGAGGCTAGAGTGCGCAGGAAAGCAGAGAGGGCCAAATTGTGTGGGGCATTTGAAGGGGTTCCAGGAGGCAGTGAGGACCAGCATCACTTTTCCCCGCTAGCACCTTTGCTGTGGCAGCAAAAGCTGGACGTTTTTCTATTTTTCTCGAAGGGCGCAAAGAGTGAAAAAAGGTGCTTTTGAGGCTAGAGTGCGCAGGAAAGCAGAGAGGGCCAAATTGTGTGGGGCATTTGAAGGGGTTCCAGGAGGCAGTGAGGACTAGCATCACTTTTCACCGCTGGCACCTTTGCTGTGGCAGCAAAAGCTGGACGTTTTTCTTTTTTGCTCCAAACAGCGGCGAAAGTGAAAAAAGGTGCTTTTGAGGCTAGAGTGCGCAGGAAAGCAGAGAGGGCCAAATTGTGTGGGGCATTTGAAGGGGTTCCAGGAGGCAGTGAGGACCAGCATCACTTTTCCCCGCTGGCACCTTTGCTGTGGCAGCAAAAGCTGGACGTTTGTCTTTTTTGCTCCGGAGGGCGCCAAGAGTGAAAAAAGGTGCTTTTGAGGCTAGAGTGCGCAGGAAAGCAGAGAGGGCCAAATTGTCTGGGGCATTTGAAGGGGTTCCAGGAGGCAGTGAGGACCAGCATCACTTTTCCCCGCTGGCACCTTTGCTGTGGCAGCAAAAGCTGGACGTTTGTCTTTTTGGCTCCGGAGGGCGCCAAGAGTGAAAAAAGGTGCTTTTGAGGATAGTGTCCACAGGAAAGCAGAGAGGGCCAAATTGTCTGGGGCATTTGAAAGGGTTCCAGGAGGCAGTGAGGACCAGCATCACATTTCCCCGCTGGCACCTTTGCTGTGGCAGCAAAAGCTGGACGTTTGTCTTTTTTGCTCCAAACAGCGCCGAAAGTGAAAAAAGGTGCTTTTGAGGCTTGGGTCCGCAGGAAAGCAGAGAGGGCCAAATTGTCTGGGGCATTTGAAGGGGTTCCAGGAGGCAGTGAAGACCAGCATCACTTTTCCCCGCTGGCACCATTCTTGTGGCAGCAAAAGATGGACATTTGTCTTTTTAGCTCCAGAGGGCGCCAAGAGTGAAAAAAGGTGCTTTTGAGGCTAGAGTGCGCAGGAAAGCAGAGAGGGCCAAATTGCCTGGGGAATTTGAAGGGGTTCCAGGAGGCAGTGAGGACCAGCATCACTTTTCCCCGCTGGCACCTTTGCTGTGGCTGCAAAAGCTGGACGTTTTTCTATTTTTCTCGGAAGGGCGAAAAGAGTGAAAAAAGGTGCTTTTGAGGATAGAGTGCGCAGGAAAGCAGAGAGGGCCAAATTGTCTGGGGCATTTGAAGGGGTTCCAGGAGGCAGTGAGAAGCAGCATCACTTTTCCCCGCTGGCACCTTTGCTGTGGCAGCAAAAGCTGGACGTTTGTCTTTTTTGCTCCAAACAGCGCCGAAAGTGAAAAAAGGTGCTTTTGAGGCTAGAGTGCGCAGGAAAGCAGAGAGGACCAAATTGCCTGGGGAATTTGAAGGGGTTCCAGGAGGCAGTGAGGACCAGCATGACTTTTCCCCGCTGGCACCTTTGCTGTGGCAGCAAAAGCTGGACGTTTGTCTTTTTTGCTCCAAACAGCGGCGAAAGTGAAAAAAGGTGCTTTTGAGGATAGAGTGGGCAGGAAAGCAGAGAGGGCCAAATTGTCTGGGGCATTTGAAGGGGTTCCAGGAGGCAGTGAGGACCAGCATCACTTTTCCCCGCTGGCACCATTGCTGTGGCAGCAAAAGCTGGACGTTTGTCTTTTTTGCTCCGGAGGGCGCCAAGAGTGAAAAAAGGTGCTTTTGAGGCTAGATTCCGCAGGAAAGCAGAGAGGGCCAAATTGTCTGGGGCATTTGAAAGGGTTCCAGGAGGCAGTGAGGACCAGCATCACATTTCCCCGCTGGCACCATTGCTGTGGCAGCAAAAGCTGGACGTTTGTCTTTTTTGCTCCAAACAGCGCCGAAAGTGAAAAAAGGTGCTTTTGAGGCTAGGGTCAGCAGGAAAGCAGAGAGGGCCAAATTGTGTGGGGCATTTGAAGGGGTTCCAGGAGGAAGTGAGGACCAGCATCACTTTTCCTTGCTGGCACCATTGTTGTGGCAGCAAAAGCTGGACGTTTGTCTATTTTGCTCCGGAGGGCGCCAAGAATGAAAAAAGGTGCTTTTGAGGCTAGAGTGCGAAGGAAAGCAGAGAGGGCCAAATTGTGTGGGGCATTTGAAGGGGTTCCAGGAGGCAGTGAGGACCAGCATCACTTTTCCCCGCTGGCACCTTTGCTGTGGCAGCAAAAGCTGGACGTTTGTCTTTTTTGCTCCAAACAGCGCCGAAAGTGAAAAAAGGTGCTTTTGAGGCTAGAGTGCGCAGGAAAGCAGAGAGGGCCAAATTGTCTGGGGCATTTGAAGGGGTTCCAGGAGTCAGTGAGGACCAGCATCACGTTTCCCCGCTAGCACCTTTGCTGTGGCTGCAAAAGCTGGACGTTTTTCTATTTTTCTCGAAGGGCGCAAAGAGTGAAAAAAGGTGCTTTTGAGGCTAGAGTGCGCAGGGAAGCAGAGAGGGCCAAATTGTCTGGGGCATTTGAAGGGGTTCCAGGAGGCAGTGAGGACTAGCATCACTTTTCCCCGCTGGCACCTTTGCTGTGGCAGCAAAAGCTGGACGTTTGTCTTTTTTGCTCCAAACAGCGCCGAAAGTGAAAAAAGGTGCTTTTGTGGCTAGAGTGCGCAGGAAAGCAGAGAGGACCAAATTGCCTGGGGAATTTGAAGGGGTTCCAGGAGTCAGTGAGTACCAGCATGACTTTTCCCCGCTGGCACCTTTGCTGTGGCAGCAAAAGCTGGACGTTTGTCTTTTTTGCTCCAAACAGCGGCGAAAGTGAAAAAAGGTGCTTTTGAGGATAGAGTGGGGAGAAAGCAGAGAGGGCCAAATTGTCTGGGGCATTTGAAGGGGTTCCAGGAGGCAGTGAGGACCAGCATCACTTTTCCCCGCTGGCACCATTGCTGTGGCAGCAAAAGCTGGACGTTTGTCTTTTTTGCTCCGGAGGGCGCCAAGAGTGAAAAAAGGTGCTTTTGAGGATAGAGTGCGCAGGAAAGCAGAGAGGGCCAAATTGCCTGGGGCATTTGAAGGGGTTACAGGAGGCAGTGAGGACCAGCATCACTTTTCCCCACTGGCACCTTTGCTGTGGCAGCAAAAGCTGGACGTTTGTCTTTTTGGCTCCGGAGGGCGCCAAGAGTGAAAAAAGGTGCTTTTGAGGATAGTGTCCACAGGAAAGCAGAGAGGGCCAAATTGTGTGGGGCATTTGAAAGGGTTCCAGGAGGCAGTGAGGACCAGCATCACATTTCCCCGCTGGCACATTTGCTGTGGCAGCAAAAGCTGGACGTTTGTCTTTTTTGCTCCAAACAACGCCGAAAGTGAAAAAAGGTGCTTTTGAGGCTTGGGTCCGCAGGAAAGCAGAGAGGGCCAAATTGTGTGGGGCATTTGAAGGGGTTCCAGGAGTCAGTGAGGACCAGCATCACTTTTCCCCGCTGGCACCTTTGCTGTGGCTGCATATCTGGACGTTTTTCTATTTTTCTCGGAAGGGCGCAAAGAGTGAAAAAAGGTGCTTTTGAGGCTAGAGTGGGGAGAAAGCAGAGAGGGCCAAATTGTCTGGGGCATTTGAAGGGGTTCCAGGAGGCAGTGAGGACCAGCATCACTTTTCCCCGCTGGCACCTTTGCTATGGCAGCAAAAGCTGGACGTTTGTCTTTTTTGCTACAAACAGCGGCGAAAGTGAAAAAAGGTGCTTTTGAGGCTAGAGTGGGCAGGAAAGCAGAGAGGGCCAAATTGTCTGGGGCATTTGAAGGGGTTCCAGGAGTCAGTGAGGACCAGCATCACGTTTCCCCGCTAGCACCTTTGCTGTGGCTGCAAAAGCTGGACGTTTTTCTATTTTTCTCGAAGGGCGCAAAGAGTGAAAAAAGGTGCTTTTGAGGCTAGAGTGCGCAGGAAAGCAGAGAGGGCCAAATTGTGTGGGGCATTTGAAGGGGTTCCAGGAGGCAGTGAGGACTAGCATCACTTTTCACCGCTGGCACCTTTGCTGTGGCAGCAAAAGCTGGACGTTTGTCTTTTTTGCTCCAAACAGCGCCGAAAGTGAAAAAAGTTGCTTTTGTGGCTAGAGTGCGCAGGAAAGCAGAGAGGACCAAATTGCCTGGGGAATTTGAAGGGGTTCCAGGAGTCAGTGAGTACCAGCATGACTTTTCCCCGCTGGCACCTTTGCTGTGGCAGCAAAAGCTGGACGTTTGTCTTTTTTGCTCCAAACAGCGGCGAAAGTGAAAAAAGGTGCTTTTGAGGCTAGAGTGCGCAGGAAAGCAGAGAGGGCCAAATTGTCTGGGGCATTTGAAGGGGTTCCAGGAGGCAGTGAGGACCAGCATCACTTTTCCCCGCTGGCACCTTTGCTGTGGCAGCAAAAGCTGGACGTTTGTCTTTTTTGCTCCAGAGGGCGCCAAGAATAAAAAAAGGTGCTTTTGAGGCTAGAGTGCGCAGGAAAGCAGAGAGGGCCAAATTGCCTGGGGCATTTGAAGGGGTTACAGGAGGCAGTGAGGACCAGCATCACTTTTCCCCGCTGGCACCATTGCTGTGGCAGCAAGAGCTGGACGTTTGTCTTTTTTGCTCCGGAGGGCGCCAAGAGTGAAAAAAGGTGCTTTTGAGGCTAGAGTGCGCAGGAAAGCAGAGAGGGCCAAATTGTCTGGGGCATTTGAAGGGGTTCCAGGAGGCAGTGAGGACCAGCATCACTTTTCCCCGCTGGCACCTTTGCTGTGGCAGCAAAAGCTGGACGTTTGTCTTTTTTGCTACAAACAGCGGCGAAAGTGAGAAAAGGTGCTTTTGAGGATAGAGTGGGCAGGAAAGCAGAGAGGGCCAAATTGTCTGGGGCATTTGAAGGGGTTCCAGGAGGCAGTGAGGACCAGCATCACTTTTCCCCGCTGGCACCTTTGCTGTGGCAGCAAAAGCTGGACGTTTGTCTTTTTTGCTCCGGAGGGCGCCAAGAGTGAAAAAAGTTGCTTTTGAGGCTAGAGTGCGCAGGAAAGCAGAGAGGGCCAAATTGCCTGGGGCATTTGAAGGGGTTCCAGGAGGCAGTGAGGACCAGCATCACTTTTCCCCGCTGGCACCTTTGCTGTGGCAGCAAAAGCTGGACGTTTGTCTTTTTGGCTCCGGAGGGCGCCAAGATTGAAAAAAGGTGCTTTTGAGGATAGTGTCCACAGGAAAGCAGAGAGGGCCAAATTGTCTGGGGCATTTGAAAGGGTTCCAGGAGGCAGTGAGGACCAGCATCACATTTCCCCGCTGGCACCATTGCTGTGGCAGCAAAAGCTGGACGTTTGTCTTTTTTGCTCCAAACAGCGGCGAAAGTGAAAAAAGGTGCTTTTGAGGCTAGGGTCAGCAGGAAAGCAGAGAAGGCCAAATTGTGTGGGGCATTTGAAGGGGTTCCAGGAGGCAGTGAGGACCAGCATCACTTTTCCCCACTGGCACCTTTGCTGTGGCAGCAAAAGCTGGACGTTTGTCTTTTTTGCTACAAACAGCGGCGAAAGTTAAAAAAGGTGCTTTTGAGGCTAGAGTGCGCAGGAAAGCAGAGAGGGCCAAATTGTCTGAGGCATTTGAAGGGGTTCCAGGAGTCAGTGAGGACCAGCATCACTTTTCCCCGCTAGCACCTTTGCTGTGGCAGCAAAAGCTGGATGTTTTTCTATTTTTCTCGAAGGGCGCAAAGAGTGAAAAAAGGTGCTTTTGAGGCTAGAGTGCGCAGGAAAGCAGAGAGGGCCAAATTGTCTGGGGCATTTGAAGGGGTTCCAGGAGGCAGTGAGGACTAGCATCACTTTTCACCGCTGGCACCTTTGCTGTGGCAGCAAAAGCTGGACGTTTGTCTTTTTTGCTCCAAAGAGCGCCGAAAGTGAAAAAAGGTGCTTTTGAGGCTAGAGTGCGCAGGAAAGCAGAGAGGACCAAATTGCCTGGGGAATTTGAAGGGGTTCCAGGAGTCAGTGAGGACCAGCATCACTTTTCCCCGCTGGCACCTTTGCTGTGGCAGCAAAAGCTGGACGTTTGTCTTTTTTGCTACAAACAGCGCCGAAAGTGAAAAAAGGTGCTTTTGAGGCTACAGTGCGCAGGAAAGAAAAGAGGGCCAAATTGTCTGGGGCATTTGAAGGGGTTCCAGGAGGCAGTGAGGACCAGCATCACTTTTCCCCGCTGGCACCATTGCTGTGGCAGCAAAAGCTGGACATTTGTCTTTTTTGCTCCGGAGGGCGCCAAGAGTGAAAAAAGTTGCTTTTGAGGCTAGAGTGCGCAGGAAAGCAGAGAGGGCCAAATTGCCTGGGGCATTTGAAGGGGTTCCAGGAGGCAGTGAGGACCAGCATCACTTTTCCCCGCTGGCACCTTTGCTGTGGCAGCAAAAGCTGGACGTTTGTCTTTTTGGCTCCGGAGGGCGCCAAGATTGAAAAAAGGTGCTTTTGAGGATAGTGTCCACAGGAAAGCAGAGAGGGCCAAATTGTCTGGGGCATTTGAAAGGGTTCCAGGAGGCAGTGAGGACCAGCATCACATTTCCCCGCTGGCACCATTGCTGTGGCAGCAAAAGCTGGACGTTTGTCTTTTTTGCTCCAAACAGCGGCGAAAGTGAAAAAAGGTGCTTTTGAGGCTAGAGTGCGCAGGAAAGCAGAGAGGGCCAAATTGTGTGGGGCATTTGAAGGGGTTCCAGGAGGCAGTGAGGACCAGCATCACTTTTCCCCACTGGCACCTTTGCTGTGGCAGCAAAAGCTGGACGTTTGTCTTTTTTGCTCCAAACAGCGGCGAAAGTGAAAAAAGGTGCTTTTGAGGCTAGAGTGCGCAGGAAAGCAGAGAGGGCCAAATTGTCTGGGGCATTTGAAGGGGTTCCAGGAGGCAGTGAGGACCAGCATCACTTTTCCCCGCTGGCACCTTTGCTGTGGCAGCAAAAGCTGGACGTTTGTCTTTTTTGCTCCAAACAGCGGCGAAAGTGAAAAAAGGTGCTTTTGAGGCTAGATTGCGCAGGAAAGCAGAGAGGGCCAAATTGTCTGGGGCATTTGAAGGGGTTCCAGGAGTCACTGAGGACCAGCATCACTTTTCCCCGCTAGCACCTTTGCTGTGGCAGCAAAAGCTGCACGTTTTTCTATTTTTCTCGGAAGGGCGAAAAGAGTGAAAAAAGGTGCTTTTGAGGCTAGAGTGCGCAGGAAAGCAGAGAGGGCCAAATTGTGTGGGGCATTTGAAGGGGTTCCAGGAGGCAGTGAGGACTAGCATCACTTTTCACCGCTGGCACCTTTGCTGTGGCAGCAAAAGCTGGACGTTTTTCTTTTTTGCTCCAAACAGCGCCGAAAGTGAAAAAAGGTGCTTTTGAGGCTAGAGTGCGCAGGAAAGCAGAGAGGACCAAATTGCCTGGGGAATTTGAAGGGGTTCCAGGAGTCAGTGAGGACCAGCATCACTTTTCCCCGCTGGCACCTTTGCTGTGGCAGCAAAAGCTGGACGTTTGTCTTTTTTGCTCCAAACAGCGGCGAAAGTGAAAGAAGGTGCTTTTGAGGCTAGAGTGGGCAGGAAAGCAGAGAGGGCCAAATTGTCTGGGGCATTTGAAGGGGTTCCAGGAGGCAGTGAGGACCAGCATCACTTTTCCCCGCTGGCACCTTTGCTGTGGCAGCAAAAGCTGGACGTTTTTCTATTTTTCTCGGAAGGGCGAAAAGAGTGAAAAAAGGTGCTTTTGAGGATAGAGTGCGCAGGAAAGCAGAGAGGGCCAAATTGTCTGGGGCATTTGAAGGGGTTCCAGGAGGCAGTGAGAAGCAGCATCACTTTTCCCCGCTTGCACCTTTGCTGTGGCAGCAAAAGCTGGACGTTTGTCTTTTTTGCTCCAAACAGCGCCGAAAGTGAAAAAAGGTGCTTTGGAGGCTAGAGTGCGCAGGAAAGCAGAGAGGACCAAATTGCCTGGGGAATTTGAAGGGGTTCCAGGAGGCACTGAGGACCAGCATGACTTTTCCCCGCTGGCACCTTTGCTGTGGATGCAAAAGCTGGACGTTTGTCTTTTTTGCTCCAAACAGCGGCGAAAGTGAAAAAAGGTGCTTTTGAGGATAGAGTGGGCAGGAAAGCAGAGAGGGCCAAATTGTCTGGGGCATTTGAAGGGGTTCCAGGAGGCAGTGAGGACCAGCATCACTTTTCCCCGCTGGCACCATTGCTGTGGCAGCAAAAGCTGGACGATTGTCTTTTTTGCTCCGGAGGGCGCCAAGAGTGAAAAAAGGTGCTTTTGAGGCTAGAGTGCGCAGGAAAGCAGAGAGGGCCAAATTATCTGGGGCATTTGAAGGGGTTCCAGGAGGCAGTGAGGACCAGCATCACTTTTCCCCGCTGGCACCTTTGGTGTGGCAGCAAAAGCTGGACGTTTGTCTTTTTTGCTCCGGAGGGCGCCAAGAGTGAAAAAAGTTGCTTTTGAGGCTAGAGTGCGCAGGAAAGCAGAGAGGGCCAAATTGTCTGGGGCATTTGAAAGGGTTCCAGGAGGCAGTGAGGACCAGCATCACATTTCCCCGCTGGCACCATTGCTGTGGCAGCAAAAGCTGGACGTTTGTCTTTTTGGCTCCAAACAGCGCCGAAAGTGAAAAAAGGTGCTTTTATGGCTAGAGTGCGCAGGAAAGCAGAGAGGACCAAATTGCCTGGGGAATTTGAAGGGGTTCCAGGAGTCAGTGAGGACCAGCATCACTTTTCCCCGCTGGCACCTTTCCTGTGGCAGCAAAAGCTGGACGTTTGTCTTTTTTGCTCCAAACAGCGGCGAAAGTGAAAAAAGGTGCTTTTGAGGCTAGAGTGCGCAGGAAAGCAGAGAGGGCCAAATTGTCTGGGGCATTTGAAGGGGTTCCAGGAGGCAGTGAGGACCAGCATGACTTTTCCCCGCTGGCACCTTTGCTGTGGCAGCAAAAGCTGGACGTTTGTCTTTTTGGCTCCGGAGGGCGCCAAGAGTGAAAAAAGGTGCTTTTGAGGATAGTGTCCACAGGAAAGCAGAGAGGGCCAAATTGTGTGGGGCATTTGAAAGGGTTCCAGGAGGCAGTGAGGACCAGCATCACATTTCCCCGCTGGCACATTTGCTGTGGCAGCAAAAGCTGGACGTTTGTCTTTTTTTCTCCAAACAGCGCCGAAAGTGAAAAAAGGTGCTTTTGAGGCTTGGGTCCGCAGGAAAGCAGAGAGGGCCAAATTGTGTGGGGCATTTGAAGGGGTTCCAGGAGGCAGTGAGGACGGGCATCACTTTTCCCCGCTGGCACCATTCTTGTGGCAGCAAAAGCTGGACATTTGTCTTTTTTGCTCCGGAGGGCGCCAAGAGTGAAAAAAGGTGCTTTTGAGGCTAGAGTGCGCAGGAAAGCAGAGAGGGCCAAATTGTCTGGGGCATTTGAAGGGGTTCCAGGAGGCAGTGAGGACCAGCATCACTTTTCCCCGCTGGCACCTTTGCTGTGGCAGCAAAAGCTGGACGTTTTTCTATTTTTCTCGGAAGAGCGCAAAGAGTGAAAAAAGGTGCTTTTGAGGATAGAGTGCGCAGGAAAGCAGAGAGGGCCAAATTGTGTGGGGCATTTGAAGGGATTCCAGGAGGCAGTGAGGACCAGCATCACTTTTCCCCGCTGGCACCTTTGCTGTGGCAGCAAAAGCTGGACGTTTGTCTTTTTTGCTCCAAACAGCGGCGAAAGTGAAAAAAGGTGCTTTTGAGGCTAGAGTGCGCAGGAAAGCAGAGAGGGCGAAATTGTGTGGGGCATTTGAAGGGGTTCCAGGAGGCAGTGAGGACCAGCATCACTTTTCCCCGCTGGCACCTTTGCTGTGGCAGCAAAAGCTGGACGTTTGTCTTTTTTGCTCCAAACAGCGGCGAAAGTGAAAAAAGGTGCTTTAGAGGATAGAGTGGGCAGGAAAGCAGAGAGGGCCAAATTGTCTGGGGCATTTGAAGGGGTTCCAGGAGGCAGTGAGGACCAGCATCACTTTTCCCCGCTGGCACCATTGCTGTGGCAGCAAAAGCTGGACGTTTGTCTTTTTTGCTCCAGAGGGCGCCAAGAGTGAAAAAAGTTGCTTTTGAGGCTAGAGTCCGCAGGAAAGCAGAGAGGGCCAAATTGCCTGGGGCATTTGAAGGGGTTCCAGGAGGCAGTGAGGACCAGCATCACTTTTCCCCGCTGGCACCTTTGCTGTGGCAGCAAAAGCTGGACGTTTGTCTTTTTGGCTCCGGAGGGCGCCAAGATTGAAAAAAGGTGCTTTTGAGGATAGTGTCCACAGGAAAGCAGAGAGGGCCAAATTGTCTGGGGCATTTGAAAGGGTTCCAGGAGGCAGTGAGGACCAGCATGACTTTTCCCCGCTGGCACCTTTGCTGTGGAAGCAAAAGCTGGACGTTTGTCTTTTTTGCTCCAAACAGCGGCGAAAGTGAAAAAAGGTGCTTTTGAGGCTAGAGTGCGCAGGAAAGCAGAGAGGGCCAAATTGTCTGGGGCATTTGAAGGGGTTCCAGGAGGAAGTGAGGACCAGCATCACTTTTCCTTGCTGGCACCATTGTTGTGGCAGCAAAAGCTGGACGTTTGTCTATTTTGCTCCGGAGGGCGCCAAGAGTGAAAAAAGGTGCTTTTGAGGCTAGAGTGCGAAGGAAAGCAGAGAGGGCCAAATTGTGTGGGGCATTTGAAGGGGTTCCAGGAGGCAGTGAGGACTAGCATCACTTTTCACCGCTGGCACCTTTGCTGTGGCAGCAAAAGCTGGACGTTTGTCTTTTTTGCTCCAAACAGCGGCGAAAGTGAAAAAAGGTGCTTTTGCGGCTAGAGTGCGCAGGAAAGCAGAGAGGACCAAATTG
This sequence comes from Vanellus vanellus, assembly GCF_965231255.1. Taxonomy (NCBI): domain Eukaryota; kingdom Metazoa; phylum Chordata; class Aves; order Charadriiformes; family Charadriidae; genus Vanellus; species Vanellus vanellus. Next base: position 65,315 of record NW_028128886.1, read on the forward strand.
CCTGCGGAATTTTAAGGGGTTCCAGGAGGCAGTGAGGACTAGCATGACTTTTCCCCGCTGGCACCTTTGTTGTGGCAGGAAAAGCTGGACGTTTGTCTTTTTTGCTCCAAACAGCGGCGAAAGTGAAAAAAGGTGCTTTTGAGGCTAGAGTGCGCAGGAAAGCAGAGAGGGCCAAATTGTGTGGGGCATTTGAAAGGGTTCCAGGAGGCAGTGAGGACCAGCATCACATTTCCCCGCTGGCACATTTGCTGTGGCAGCAAAAGCTGGACGTTTGTCTTTTTTTCTCCAAACAGCGCCGAAAGTGAAAAAAGGTGCTTTTGAGGCTTGGGTCCGCAGGAAAGCAGAGAGGGCCAAATTGTCTGGGGCATTTGAAGGGGTTCCAGGAGGCAGTGAGGACGGGCATCACTTTTCCCCGCTGGCACCATTCTTGTGGCAGCAAAAGCTGGACATTTGTCTTTTTTGCTCCGGAGGGCGCCAAGAGTGAAAAAAGGTGCTTTTGAGGCTAGAGTGCGCAGGAAAGCAGAGAGGGCCAAATTGTCTGGGGCATTTGAAGGGGTTCCAGGAGGCAGTGAGGACCAGCATCACTTTTCCCCGCTGGCACCTTTGCTGTGGCAGCAAAAGCTGGACGTTTTTCTATTTTTCTCGGAAGAGCGCAAAGAGTGAAAAAAGGTGCTTTTGAGGATAGAGTGCGCAGGAAAGCAGAGAGGGCCAAATTGTGTGGGGCATTTGAAGGGATTCCAGGAGGCAGTGAGGACCAGCATCACTTTTCCCCGCTGGCACCTTTGCTGTGGCAGCAAAAGCTGGACGTTTGTCTTTTTTGCTCCAAACAGCGGCGAAAGTGAAAAAAGGTGCTTTTGAGGCTAGAGTGCGCAGGAAAGCAGAGAGGACCAAATTGCCTGGGGAATTTGAAGGGGTTCCAGGAGGCAGTGAGGACCAGCATGACTTTTCCCCGCTGGCACCTTTGCTGTGGCAGCAAAAGCTGGACGTTTGTCTTTTTTGCTCCAAACAGCGGCGAAAGTGAAAAAAGGTGCTTTTGAGGCTAGAGTGCGCAGGAAAGCAGAGAGGGCGAAATTGTGTGGGGCATTTGAAGGGGTTCCAGGAGGCAGTGAGGACCAGCATCACTTTTCCCCGCTGGCACCTTTGCTGTGGCAGCAAAAGCTGGACGTTTGTCTTTTTTGCTCCAAACAGCGGCGAAAGTGAAAAAAGGTGCTTTAGAGGATAGAGTGGGCAGGAAAGCAGAGAGGGCCAAATTGTCTGGGGCATTTGAAGGGGTTCCAGGAGGCAGTGAGGACCAGCATCACTTTTCCCCGCTGGCACCATTGCTGTGGCAGCAAAAGCTGGACGTTTGTCTTTTTTGCTCCAGAGGGCGCCAAGAGTGAAAAAAGTTGCTTTTGAGGCTAGAGTCCGCAGGAAAGCAGAGAGGGCCAAATTGCCTGGGGCATTTGAAGGGGTTCCAGGAGGCAGTGAGGACCAGCATCACTTTTCCCCGCTGGCACCTTTGCTGTGGCAGCAAAAGCTGGACGTTTGTCTTTTTGGCTCCGGAGGGCGCCAAGATTGAAAAAAGGTGCTTTTGAGGATAGTGTCCACAGGAAAGCAGAGAGGGCCAAATTGTGTGGGGCATTTGAAAGGGTTCCAGGAGGCAGTGAGGACCAGCATGACTTTTCCCCGCTGGCACCTTTGCTGTGGAAGCAAAAGCTGGACGTTTGTCTTTTTTGCTCCAAACAGCGGCGAAAGTGAAAAAAGGTGCTTTGGAGGCTAGAGTGCGCAGGAAAGCAGAGAGGGCCAAATTGTCTGGGGCATTTGAAGGGGTTCCAGGAGGAAGTGAGGACCAGCATCACTTTTCCTTGCTGGCACCATTGTTGTGGCAGCAAAAGCTGGACGTTTGTCTATTTTGCTCCGGAGGGCGCCAAGAGTGAAAAAAGGTGCTTTTGAGGCTAGAGTGCGAAGGAAAGCAGAGAGGGCCAAATTGTGTGGGGCATTTGAAGGGGTTCCAGGAGGCAGTGAGGACTAGCATCACTTTTCACCGCTGGCACCTTTGCTGTGGCAGCAAAAGCTGGACGTTTGTCTTTTTTGCTCCAAACAGCGGCGAAAGTGAAAAAAGGTGCTTTTGCGGCTAGAGTGCGCAGGAAAGCAGAGAGGACCAAATTGCCTGCGGAATTTTAAGGGGTTCCAGGAGGCAGTGAGGACTAGCATGACTTTTCCCCGCTGGCACCTTTGTTGTGGCAGGAAAAGCTGGACGTTTGTCTTTTTTGCTCCAAACAGCGGCGAAAGTGAAAAAAGGTGCTTTTGAGGCTAGAGTGCGCAGGAAAGCAGAGAGGGCCAAATTGTCTGGGGCATTTGAAGGGGTTCCAAGAGGCAGTGAGGACCAGCATCACTTTTCCCCGCTGGCACCTTTGCTGTGGCAGCAAAAGCTGGACGTTTGTCTTTTTGGCTCCGGAGGGCGCCAAGAGTGAAAAAAGGTGCTTTTGAGGATAGTGTCCACAGGAAAGCAGAGAGGGCCAAATTGTCTGGGGCATTTGAAAGGGTTCCAGGAGGCAGTGAGGACCAGCATCACTTTTCCCCGCTGGCACCTTTGCTGTGGCAGCAAAAGCTGGGCGTTTGTCTTTTTTGCTCCAAACAGCGGCGAAAGTGAAAAAAGGTGCTTTTGAGGCTATGGTCAGCAGGAAAGCAGAGAGGGCCAAATTGTGTGGGGCATTTGAAGGGGTTCCAGGAGGCAGTGAGGACCAGCATCACTTTTCCCGCTGGCACCTTTGCTGTGGCAGCAAAAGCTGGACGTTTGTCTTTTTTGCTCCAAACAGCGGCGAAAGTGAAAAAAGGTGCTTTTGAGGATAGAGTGCGCAGGAAAGCAGAGAGGGCCAAATTGTCTGGGGCATTTGAAGGGGTTCCAGGAGGCAGTGAGGACCAGCATCACTTTTCACCGCTGGCACCATTGTTGTATCAGCAAAAGCTGGACATTTGTCTTTTTTGCTCCGGAGGGCGCCAAGAGTGAAAAAAGGTGCTTTTGAGGCTAGAGTCCCGCAGGAAAGCAGAGAGGGCCAAATTGTCTGGGGCATTTGAAGGGGTTCCAGGAGGCAGTGAGAAGCAGCATCACTTTTCCCCGCTGGCACCTTTGCTGTGGCAGCAAAAGCTGGACGTTTGTCTTTTTGGCTCCGGAGGGAGCCAAGATTGAAAAAAGGTGCTTTTGAGGATAGTGTCCACAGGAAAGCAGAGAGGGCCAAATTGTCTGGGGCATTTCAAAGTGTTCCAGGAGGCAGTGAGGACCAGCATCACATTTCCCCGCTGGCACCTTTGCTGTGGCAGCAAAAGCTGGACGTGTGTCTTTTTTGCTCCAAACAGCGGCGAAAGTGAAAAAAGGTGCTTTTGAGGCTAGGGTCAGCAGGAAAGCAGAGAGGGCCAAATTGTGTGGGGCATTTGAAGGGGTTCCAGGAGGCAGTGAGGACCAGCATCACTTTTCCCCGCTGGCACCATTGTTGTGGCAGCAAAAAGCTGGACGTTTGTCTTTTTTGCTCCGGAGGGCGCCAAGATTGAAAAAATGTGCTTTTGAGGCTAGAGTGCGAAGGAAAGCAGAGAGGGCCAAATTGTGTGGGGCATTTGAAAGGGTTCCAGGAGGCAGTGAGGACCAGCATCACTTTTCCCCGCTGGCACCTTTGCTGTGGCAGCAAAAGCTGGACGTTTGTCTTTTTTGCTCCAAACAGCGGTGAAAGTGAAAAAAGGTGCTTTTGAGGCTAGAGTGCGCAGGAAAGCAGAGAGGGCCAAATTGTCTAGGGCATTTGAAGGGGTTCCAGGAGGCAGTGAGGACCAGCATCACTTTTCCCCGCTGGCACCTTTGCTGTGGCAGCAAAAGCTGGACGTTTGTCTTTTTTGCTCCAAACAGCGGTGAAAGTGAAAAAAGGTGCTTTTGAGGCGAGAGTGCGCAGGAAAGCAGAGAGGGCCAAATTGTCTAGGGCATTTGAAGGGGTTCCAGGAGGCAGTGAGGACTAGCATCACTTTTCCCCGCTGGCACCTTTGCTGTGGCAGCAAAAGCTGGACGTTTGTCTTTTTTGCTCCACACAGCGGCGAAAGTGAAAAAAGGTGCTTTTGAGGCTAGAGTGCGCAGGAAAGCAGAGAGGGCCAAATTGTGTGGGGCATTTGAAGGGGTTCCAGGAGGCAGTGAGGACCAGCAACACTTTTCCCCGCTGGCACCATTGTTGTAGCAGCAAAAGCTGGACGTTTGTCTTTTTTGCTCCGGAGGGCGCCAAGAGTGAAAAAAGGTGCTTTTGAGGCTAGAGTGCGCAGGAAAGCAGAGAGGGCCAAATTGTCTGGGGCATTTGAAGGGGTTCCAGGAGTCAGTGAGGACCAGCATCACTTTTCCCCGCTGGCACCTTTGCTGTGGCAGCAAAAGCTGGACATTTGTCTTTTTTGCTCCAAACAGCGGCGAAAGTGAAAAAAGGTGCTTTTGAGGTTAGAGTGCGCAGGAAAGCAGAGAGGGCCAAATTGTCTGGGGCATTTGAAGGGGTTCCAGGAGGCAGTGAGGACTAGCATCACTTTTCCCCGCTGGCACCTTTGCTGTGGCAGCAAAAGCTGGACGTTTGTCTTTTTTGCTCCAAACAGCGGCGAAAGTGAAAAAAGGTGCTTTTGAGGATAGAGTGCGCAGGAAAGCAGAGAGGGCCAAATTGTCTGGGGCATTTGAAAGGGTTCCAGGAGGCAGTGAGGACCAGCATCACATTTCCCCGCTGGCACCTTTGCTGTGGCAGCAAAAGCTGGACGTTTGTCTTTTTTGCTCCAAACAGCGGCGAAAGTGAAAAAAGGTGCTTTTGAGGCTAGAGTGCGCAGGAAAGCAGAGAGGGCCAAATTGTGTGGGGCATTTGAAGGGGTTCTAGGAGGCAGTGAGGACCAGCATCACTTTTCCCCGCTGGCACCATTGTTGTGGCAGCAAAAGCTGGACGTTTGTCTATTTTGCTCCGGAGGGCGCCAAGAGTGAAAAAAGGTGCTCTTGAGGATAGAGTCCGCAGGAAAGCAGAGAGGGCCAAATTGTCTGTTGCATTTGAAGGGGTTCCAGGAGGCAGTGAGGACCAGCATCACTTTTCCCCGCTGGCACCTTTGCTGTGGCAGCAAAAGCTGGACGTTTGTCTTTTTTGCTCCAAACAGCGGCGAAAGTGAAAAAAGGTGCTTTTGAGGCTAGAGTGCGCAGGAAAGCAGAGAGGGCCAAATTGTCTGGGGCATTTGAAGGGGTTCCAGGAGGCAGTGAGGACCAGCATCACTTTTCCCCGCTGGCACCTTTGCTGTGGCAGCAAAAGCTGGACGTTTTTCTATTTTTCTCGAAGGGCGCAAAGAGTGAAAAAAGGTGCTTTTGAGGATAGTGTCCTCAGGAAAGCAGAGAGGGCCAAATTGTCTGGGGCATTTGAAAGGGTTCCAGGAGGCAGTGAGGACCAGCATCACATTTCCCCGCTGGCACCTTTGCTGTGGCAGCAAAAGCTGGACGTTTGTCTTTTTTGCTACAAACAGCGGCGAAAGTGAAAAAAGGTGCTTTTGAGGCTAGGGTCAGCAGGAAAGCAGAGAGGGCCAAATTGTGTGGGGCATTTGAAGGGGTTTTAGGAGGCAGTGAGGACCAGCATCACTTTTCCCCGCTAGCACCATTGTTGTGGCAGCAAAAGCTGGACGTTTGTCTATTTTGCTCCGGAGGGCGCCAAGAGTGAAAAAAGGTGCTTTTGAGGCTAGAGTGCGAAGGAAAGCAGAGAGGGCCAAATTGTCTGGGGCATTTGAAGGGGTTCCAGGAGGCAGTGAGGACCAGCATCACTTTTCCCCGCTGGCACCTTTGCTGTGGCAGCAAAAGCTGGACGTTTGTCTTTTTTGCTCCAAACAGCGGCGAAAGTGAAAAAAGGTGCTTTTGAGGCTAGAGTGCGCAGGAAAGCAGAGAGGGCCAAATTGTCTGGGGCATTTGAAGGGGTTCCAGGAGGCAGTGAGGACCAGCATGACTTTTCCCCGCTGGCACCTTTGCTGTGGCAGCAAAAGCTGGACGTTTGTCTTTTTTGCTCCAAACAGCGGCGAAAGTGAAAAAAGGTGCTTTTGTGGATAGAGTGCGCAGGAAAGCAGAGAGGGCCAAATTGTCTGGGGCATTTGAAGGGGTTCCAGGAGGCAGTGAGGACCAGCATGACTTTTCCCCGCTGGCACCTTTGCTGTGGCAGCAAAAGCTGGACGTTTGTCTTTTTTGCTCCGGAGGGCGCCAAGAGTGAAAAAAGGTGCTTTTGAGGCTAGGGTCAGCAGGAAAGCAAAGAGGGCCAAATTGTGTGGGGCATTTGAAGGGGTTCCAGGAGGCAGTGAGGACTAGCATCACTTTTCCCCGCTGGCACCTTTGCTGTTGCAGCAAAAGCTGGACATTTGTCTTTTTTGCTCCAAACAGCGGCGAAAGTGAAAAAAGGTGCTTTTGAGGCTAGAGTGCGCAGGAAAGCAGAGAGGACCAAATTGCCTGGGGAATTTTAAGGGGTTCCAGGAGGCAGTGAGGACCAGCATGACTTTTCCCCGCTGGCACCTTTGCTGTGGCAGCAAAAGCTGGACGTTTGTCTTTTTTGCTCCAAACAGCGGCGAAAGTGAAAAAAGGTGCTTTTGAGGCTAGAGTGCGCAGGAAAGCAGAGAGGGCCAAATTGCCTGGGGCATTTGAAGGGGTTCCAGGAGGCAGTGAGGACCAGCAACACTTTTACCCGCTGGCACCTTTGCTGTGGCAGCAAAAGCTGGACGTTTGTCTTTTTGGCTCCGGAGGGCGCCAAGAGTGAAAAAAGGTGCTTTTGAGGATAGTGTCCACAGGAAAGCAGAGAGGGCCAAATTGTCTGGGGCATTTGAAAGGGTTCCAGGAGGCAGTGAGGACCAGCATCACATTTCCCCGCTGGCACCTTTGCTGTGGCAGCAAAAGCTGGACGTTTGTCTTTTTTGCTCCAAACAGCGGTGAAAGTGAAAAAAGGTGCTTTTGAGGCTAGAGTGCGCAGGAAAGCAGAGAGGGCCAAATTGTGTGGGGCATTTGAAGGGGTTCCAGGAGGCAGTGAGGACCAGCATCACTTTTCCCCGCTGGCACCTTTGCTGTGGCAGCAAAAGCTGGACGTTTGTCTTTTTTGCTCCAAACAGCGGTGAAAGTGAAAAAAGGTGCTTTTGAGGCTAGAGTGCGCAGGAAAGCAGAGAGGGCCAAATTGTGTGGGGCATTTGAAGGGGTTCCAGGAGGCAGTGAGGACCAGCATCACTTTTCCCCGCTGGCACCTTTGCTGTGGCAGCAAAAGCTGGACGTTTGTCTTTTTTGCTCCAAACAGCGGTGAAAGTGAAAAAAGGTGCTTTTGAGGCTAGAGTGCGCAGGAAAGCAGAGAGGGCCAAATTGTCTGGGGCATTTGAAGGGGTTCCAGGAGGCAGTGAGGACCAGCATCACTTTTCACCGCTGTCACCATTGTTGTATCAGCAAAAGCTGGACGTTTGTCTTTTTTGCTCCAAACAGCGGCGAAAGTGAAAAAAGGTGCTTTTGAGGCTAGAGTGGGCAGGAAAGCAGAGAGGGCCAAATTGTCTGGGGCATTTGAAGGGGTTCCAGGAGGCAGTGAGGACCAGCATCACTTTTCCCCGCTGGCACCATTGTTGTAGCAGCAAAAGCTGGACGTTTGTCTTTTTTGCTCCGGAGGGCGCCAAGAGTGAAAAAAGGTGCTTTTGAGGCTAGAGTGCGCAGGAAAGCAGAGAGGGCCAAATTGTCTGGGGCATTTGAAGGGGTTCCAGGAGGCAGTGAGGACTAGCATCACTTTTCCCCGCTGGCACCTTTGCTGTGGCAGCAAAAGCTGGACATTTGTCTTTTTTGCTCCAAACAGCGGCGAATGTGAAAAAAGGTGCTTTTGAGGCTAGAGTGCGCAGGAAAGCAGAGAGGGCCAAATTGCCTGGGGCATTTGAAGGGGTTCCAGGAGGCAGTGAGGACCAGCAACACTTTTACCCGCTGGCACCTTTGCTGTGGCAGCAAAAGCTGGACGTTTGTCTTTTTGGCTCCGGAGGGCGCCAAGAGTGAAAAAAGGTGCTTTTGAGGATAGTGTCCACAGGAAAGCAGAGAGGGCCAAATTGTCTGGGGCATTTGAAAGGGTTCAAGGAGGCAGTGAGGACCAGCATCACTTTTCCCCGCTGGCACCTTTGCTGTGGCAGCAAAAGCTGGACGTTTGTCTTTTTTGCTCCAAACAGCGGTGAAAGTGAAAAAAGGTGCTTTTGAGGCTAGAGTGCGCAGGAAAGCAGAGAGGGCCAAATTGTGTGGGGCATTTGAAGGGGTTCCAGGAGGCAGTGAGGACCAGCATCACTTTTCCCCGCTGGCACCTTTGCTGTGGCAGCAAAAGCTGGACGTTTGTCTTTTTTGCTCCAAACAGCGGTGAAAGTGAAAAAAGGTGCTTTTGAGGCTAGAGTGCGCAGGAAAGCAGAGAGGGCCAAATTGTGTGGGGCATTTGAAGGGGTTCCAGGAGGCAGTGAGGACCAGCATCACTTTTCCCCGCTGGCACCTTTGCTGTGGCAGCAAAAGCTGGACGTTTGTCTTTTTTGCTCCAAACAGCGGTGAAAGTGAAAAAAGGTGCTTTTGAGGCTAGAGTGCGCAGGAAAGCAGAGAGGGCCAAATTGTGTGGGGCATTTGAAGGGGTTCCAGGAGGCAGTGAGGACCAGCATCACTTTTCCCCGCTGGCACCATTGTTGTAGCAGCAAAAGCTGGACGTTTGTCTTTTTTGCTCCGGAGGGCGCCAAGAGTGAAAAAAGGTGCTTTTGAGGCTAGAGTGCGCAGGAAAGCAGAGAGGGCCAAATTGTGTGGGGCATTTGAAGGGGTTCCAGGAGGCAGTGAGGACCAGCATCACTTTTCCCCGCTGGCACCTTTGCTGTGGCAGCAAAAGCTGGACGTTTGTCTTTTTTGCTCCAAACAGCAGCGAAAGTGAAAAAAGGTGCTTTTGAGGTTAGATTGCGCAGGAAAGCAGAGAGGGCCAAATTGTGTGGGGCATTTGAAGGGGTTCCAGGAGGCAGTGAGGACCAGCATCACTTTTCCCCGCTGGCACCATTGCTGTGGCAGCAAAAGCTGGACGTTTGTCTTTTTTGCTCCGGAGAGCGCCAAGAGTGAAAAAAGGTGCTTTTGAGGCTAGAGTCCGCAGGAAAGCAGAGAGGGCCAAATTGTGTGGGGCATTTGCAGGGGTTCCAGGAGGCAGTGAGGACCAGCATGACTTTTCCCCGCTGGCACCTTTGCTGTGGCAGCAAAAGCTGGACGTTTGTCTTTTTGGCTCCGGAGGGCGCCAAGAGTGAAAAAAGGTGCTTTTGAGGATAGTGTACACAGGAAAGCAGAGAGGGCCAAATTCTCTGGGGCATTTCAAAGGGTTCCAGGAGGCAGTGAGGACCAGCATGACTTTTCCCCGCTGGCACCTTTGCTGTGGCAGCAAAAGCTGGACGTTTGTCTTTTTTGCTCCAAACAGCGGCGAAAGTGAAAAAAGGTGCTTTTGAGGCTAGGGTCAGCAGGAAAGCAGAGAGGGCCAAATTGTGTGGGGTATTTGAAGGGGTTCCAGGAGGCAGTGAGGACCAGCATCACTTTTCCCCACTGGCACCATTGTTGTGGCAGCAAAAGCTGGACGTTTGTCTTTTTGCTCCGGAGGGCGCCAAGATTGAAAAAAGGTGCTTTTGAGGCTAGAGTGCGAAGGAAAGCAGAGAGGGCCAAATTGTGTGGGGCATTTGAAGGGGTTCCAGGAGGCAGTGAGGACCAGCATCACTTTTCCCCGCTGGCACCTTTGCTGTGGCAGCAAAAGCTGGACGTTTGTCTTTTTTGCTCCAAACAGCGGCGAAAGTGAAAAAAGGTGCTTTTGAGGCTAGAGTGCGCAGGAAAGCAGAGAGGGCCAAATTGTCTAGGGCATTTGAAGGGGTTCCAGGAGGCAGTGAGGACCAGCATCACTTTTCCCCGCTGGCACCTTTGCTGTGGCAGCAAAAGCTGGACGTTTGTCTTTTTTGCTCCAAACAGCGGCGAAAGTGAAAAAAGGTGCTTTTGAGGCTAGAGTGCGCAGGAAAGCAGAGAGGGCCAAATTGTCTAGGGCATTTGAAGGGGTTCCAGGAGGCAGTGAGGACTAGCATCACTTTTCCCCGCTGGCACCTTTGCTGTGGCAGCAAAAGTTGGACGTTTGTCTTTTTTGCTCCAAACAGCGGCGAAAGTGAAAAAAGGTGCTTTTGAGGCTAGAGTGCGCAGGAAAGCAGAGAGGGCCAAATTGCCTGGGGCATTTGAAGGGGTTCCAGGAGGCAGTGAGGACCAGCAACACTTTTCCCCGCTGGCACCATTGTTGTAGCAGCAAAAGCTGGACGTTAGTCTTTTTTGCTCCGGAGGGCGCCAAGAGTGAAAAAAGGTGCTTTTGAGGCTAGAGTGCGCAGGAAAGCAGAGAGGGCCAAATTGTCTGGGGCATTTGAAGGGGTTCCAGGAGTCAGTGAGGACCAGCATCACTTTTCCCCGCTGGCACCTTTGCTGTGGCAGCAAAAGCTGGACGTTTGTCTTTTTTGCTCCAATCAGCGGCGAAAGTGAAAAAAGGTGCTTTTGAGGTTAGAGTGCGCAGGAAAGCAGAGAGGGCCAAATTGTGTGGGGCATTTGAAGGGGTTCCAGGAGGCAGTGAGGACCAGCATCACTTTTCCCCGCTGGCACATTTGCTGTGGCAGCAAAAGCTGGACGTTTGTCTTTTTTGCTCCGGAGGGCGCCAAGAGTGAAAAAAGGTGCTTTTGAGGCTAGAGTGCGCAGGAAAGCAGAGAGGGCCAAATTGTCTGGGGCATTTGAAGGGGTTCCAGGAGGCAGTGAGGACCAGCATCACTTTTCCCCGCTGGCACCATTGTTGTAGCAGCAAAAGCTGGACGTTTGTCTTTTTTGTTCCGGAGGGCGCCAAGAGTGAAAAAAGGTGCTTTTGAGGCTAGAGTGCGCAGGAAAGCAGAGAGGGCCAAATTGTGTGGGGCATTTGAAGGGGTTCCAGGAGGCAGTGAGGACCAGCATCACTTTTCCCCGCTGGCACCTTTGCTGTGGCAGCAAAAGCTGGACGTTTGTCTTTTTTGCTACAAACAGCGGCGAAAGTGAAAAAAGTTGCTTTTGAGGCTAGAGTGCGCAGGAAAGCAGAGAGGGCCAAATTGTCTGGGGCATTTGAAGGGGTTCCAGGAGGCAGTGAGGACCAGCATCACTTTTCCCCGCTGGCACCATTGCTGTGGCAGCAAAAGCTGGACGTTTGTCTTTTTGGCTCCGGAGGGCGCCAAGATTGAAAAAAGGTGCTTTTGAGGATAGTGTCCACAGGAAAGCAGAGAGGGCCAAATTGTCTGGGGCATTTCAAAGGGTTCCAGGAGGCAGTGAGGACCAGCATCACATTTCCCCGCTAGCACCTTTGCTGTGGCAGCAAAAGCTGGACGTTTGTCTTTTTTGCTCCAAACAGTGGCGAAAGTGAAAAAAGGTGCTTTTGAGGCTAGGGTCAGCAGGAAAGCAGAGAGGGCCAAATTGTGTGGGGCATTTGAAGGGGTTCCAGGAGGCAGTGAGGACCAGCATCACTTTTCCCCGCTGACACCTTTGCTGTGGCAGCAAAAGCTGGACGTTTGTCTTTTTTGCTCCGGAGGGCGCCAAGAGTGAAAAAAGGTGCTTTTGAGGCTAGAGTGCGCAGGAAAGCAGAGAGGGCCAAATTGTCTGGGGCATTTGAAGGGGTTCCAGGAGGCAGTGAGGACCAGCATCACTTTTCACCGCTGGCACCACTGTTGTAGCAGCAAAAGCTGGACGTTTCTCTTTTTTGCTCCGGAGGGCGCCAAGAGTGAAAAAAGGTGCTTTTGAGGGTAGAGTGCACAGGAAAGCAGAGAGGGCCAAATTGTGTGGGGCATTTGAAGGGGTTCCAGGAGGCAGTGAGGACCAGCATCACTTTTCCCCGCTGGCACCTTTGCTGTGGCAGCAAAAGCTGGACGTTTGTCTTTTTTGCTACAAACAGCGGCGAAAGTGAAAAAAGTTGCTTTTGAGGCTAGAGTGCGCAGGAAAGCAGAGAGGGCCAAATTGTGTGGGGCATTTGAAGGGGTTCCAGGAGGCAGTGAGGACCAGCATCACTTTTCCCCGCTGGCACCATTGCTGTGGCAGCAAAAGCTGGACGTTTGTCTTTTTGGCTCCGGAGGGCGCCAAGATTGAAAAAAGGTGCTTTTGAGGATAGTGTCCACAGGAAAGCAGAGAGGGCCAAATTGTCTGGGGCATTTCAAAGGGTTCCAGGAGGCAGTGAGGACCAGCATCACATTTCCCCGCTAGCACCTTTGCTGTGGCAGCAAAAGCTGGACGTTTGTCTTTTTTGCTCCAAACAGTGGCGAAAGTGAAAAAAAGGTGCTTTTGAGGCTAGGGTCAGCAGGAAAGCAGAGAGGGCCAAATTGTGTGGGGCATTTGAAGGGGTTCCAGGAGGCAGTGAGGACCAGCATCACTTTTCCCCGCTGGCACCTTTGCTGTGGCAGCAAAAGCTGGACGTTTGTCTTTTTTGCTCCAAACAGCGGCGAAAGTGAAAAAAGGTGCTTTTGAGGCTAGAGTGCGCAGGAAAGCAGAGAGGGCCAAATTGTCTGGGGCATTTGAAGGGGTTCCAGGAGGCAGTGAGGACCAGCATCACTTTTCCCCGCTGGCACCTTTGCTGTGGCAGCAAAAGCTGGACGTTTGTCTTTTTTGCTCCGGAGGGCGCCAAGAGTGAAAAAAGGTGCTTTTGAGGCTAGAGTGCGCAGGAAAGCAGAGAGGGCCAAATTGTGTGGGGCATTTGATGGGGTTCCAGGAGGCAGTGAGGACCAGCATCACTTTTCCCCGCTGGCACCTTTGCTGTGGCAGCAAAAGCTGGACGTTTGTCTTTTTTGCTACAAAGAGCGGCGAAAGTGAAAAAAGGTGCTTTTGAGGATAGAGTGGGCAGGAAAGCAGAGAGGGCCAAATTGTGTGGGGCATTTGAAGGGGTTCCAGGAGGCAGTGAGGACCAGCATCACTTTTCCCCGCTGGCACCTTTGCTGTGGCAGCAAAAGCTGGACGTTTGTCTTTTTGGCTCCGGAGGGCGCCAAGATTGAAAAAAGGTGCTTTTGAGGATAGTGTCCACAGGAAAGCAAAGAGGGCCAAATTGTCTGGGGCATTTGAAGGGGTTCCAGGAGGCAGTGAGGACCAGCATCACTTTTCCCCGCTGGCACCTTTGCTGTGGCAGCAAAAGCTGGACGTTTGTCTTTTTTGCTCCAAACAGCGGCGAAAGTGAAAAAAGGTGCTTTTGAGGCTAGAGTGGGCAGGAAAGCAGAGAGGGCCAAATTGTCTGGGGCATTTGAAGGGGTTCCAGGAGGCAGTGAGGACCAGCATCACTTTTCCCCGCTGGCACCATTGTTGTAGCAGCAAAAGCTGGACGTTTGTCTTTTTTGCTCCGGAGAGCGCCAAGATTGAAAAAAGGTGCTTTTGAGGCTAAAGTGCGCAAGAAAGCAGAGAGGGCCAAATTGTCTGGGGCATTTGAAGGGGTTACAGGAGGCAGTGAGGACCAGCATCACTTTTCCCCGCTGGCACCTTTGCTGTGGCAGCAAAAGCTGGACGTTTTTCTATTTTTCTTGGAAGGGCGCAAAGAGTGAAAAAAGGTGCTTTTGAGGCTAGAGTGCGCAGGAAAGCAGAGAGGGCCAAATTGTGTGGGGCATTTGAAGGGGTTCCAGGAGGCAGTGAGGACCAGCATGACTTTTCCCCGCTGGCACCTTTGCTGTGGCAGCAAAAGCTGGACGTTTGTCTTTTTTGCTCCAAACAGCGGCGAAAGTGAAAAAAGGTGCTTTTGAGGCTAGAGTGCGCAGGAAAGCAGAGAGGACCAAATTGCCTGGGGAATTTGAAGGGGTTCCAGGAGGCAGTGAGGACTAGCATCACTTTTACCCGCTGGCACCTTTGCTGTGGCAGCAAAAGCTGGACGTTTGTCTTTTTTGCTACAAACAGCGGCGAAAGTGAAAAAAGGTGCTTTTGAGGCTAGAGTGCGCAGGAAAGCAGAGAGGGCCAAATTGTGTGGGGCATTTGAAGGGGTTCCAGGAGGCAGTGAGGACCAGCATCACTTTTCCCCGCTGGCACCTTTGCTGTGGCAGCAAAAGCTGGGCGTTTGTCTTTTTTGCTCCAAACAGCGGCGAAAGTGAAAAACGTGCTTTTGAGGCTAGAGTGGGCAGGAAAGCAGAGAGGGCCAAATTGTCTGGGGCATTTGAAGGGGTTCCAGGAGGCAGTGAGGACCAGCATCACTTTTCCCCGCTGGCACCTTTGCTGTGGCAGCAAAAGCTGGACGTTTGTCTTTTTTGCTCCAAACAGCGCCGAAAGTGAAAAAAGGTGCTTTTGAGGCTAGAGTGCGCAGGAAAGCAGAGAGGGCCAAATTGTGTGGGGCATTTGAAGAGGTTCCAGGAGGCAGTGAGGACCAGCAACACTTTTCCCCGCTGGCACCATTGTTGTAGCAGCAAAAGCTGGACGTTTGTCTTTTTTGCTCCGGAGGGCGCCAAGAGTGAAAAAAGGTGCTTTTGAGGCTAGAGTGCGCAGGAAAGCAGAGAGGGCCAAATTGTCTGGGGCATTTGAAGGGGTTCCAGGAGGCAGTGAGGACCAGCATCACTTTTCCCCGCTGGCACCTTTGCTGTGGCAGCAAAAGCTGGACGTTTGTCTTTTTTGCTACAAACAGCGGTGAAAGTGAAAAAAGGTGCTTTTGAGGCGAGAGTGCGCAGGAAAGCTGAGAGGGCCAAATTGTCTGGGGCATTTGAAGGGGTTCCAGGAGGCAGTGAGGACCAGCATGACTTTTCCCCGCTGGCACCTTTGCTGTGGCAGCAAAAGCTGGACGTTTTTCTATTTAACTCGAAGGGCGCAAAGAGTCAAAAAAGGTGCTTTTGAGGCTAGAGTGCGCAGGAAAGCAGAGAGGGCCAAATTGTCTGGGGCATTTGAAGGGGTTCCAGGAGGTAGTGAGGACTAGCATCACTTTTCACCGCTGGCACCTTTGCTGTGGCAGCAAAAGCTGGACGTTTGTCTTTTTTGCTCCAAACAGCGGCGAAAGTGAAAAAAGGTGCTTTTGAGGATAGAGTGCGCAGGAAAGCAGAGAGGGCCAAATTGTCTGGGGCATTTGAAGGGGTTGCAGGAGGCAGTGAGAAGCAGAATCACTTTTCCCCGCTGGCACCTTTGCTGTGGCAGCAAAAGCTGGACGTTTGTCTTTTTGGCTCCAAACAGCACCGAAAGTGAAAAAAGGTGCTTTTGATGATTAAGTCCGCAGGAAAGCAGAGAGGGCCAAATTGTGTGGGGCATTTGAAGGGGTTCCAGGAGGCAGTGAGGACCAGCAACACTTTTCCCCGCTGGCACCATTGTTGTAGCAGCAAAAGCTGGACGTTTGTCTTTTTTGCTCCGGAGGGCGCCAAGAGTGAAAAAAGGTGCTTTTGAGGCTAGAGTGCGCAGGAAAGCAGAGAGGGCCTAATTGTGTGGGGCATTTGAAGGGGTTCCAGGAGTCAGTGAGGACCAGCATCACTTTTCCCCGCTGGCACCTTTGCTGTGGCAGCAAAAGCTGGACGTTTGTCTTTTTTGCTCCAAACAGCGGCGAAAGTGAAAAAAGGTGCTTTTGAGGCTAGAGTGCGCAGGAAAGCAGAGAGGGCCAAATTGTGTGGGGCATTTGAAGGGGTTCCAGGAGGCAGTGAGGACCAGCATCACTTTTCCCCGCTGGCACCTTTGCTGTGGCAGCAAAAGCTGGACGTTTGTCTTTTTTGCTCCAAACAGCGGCGAAAGTGAAAAAAGGTGCTTTTGAGGATAGAGTGCGCAGGAAAGCAGAGAGGGCCAAATTGTCTGGGGCATTTCAAGGGGTTCCAGGAGGCAGTGAGGACCAGCATCACTTTTCCCCGCTGGCACCATTGTTGTAGCAGCAAAAGCTGGACGATTGTCTTTTTTGCTCCGGAGGGCGCCAAGAGTGAAAAAAGGTGCTTTTGAGACTAGAGTGCGCAGGAAAGCAGAGAGGGCCAAATTGTCTGGGGCATTTGAAGGGGTTCCAGGAGGCAGTGAGGACCAGCATCACTTTTCCCCGCTGGCACCTTTGCTGTGGCAGCAAAAGCTGGACGTTTGTCTTTTTTGCTACAAACAGCGGCGAAAGTGAAAAAAGGTGCTTTTGAGGATAGAGTGGGCAGGAAAGCAGAGAGGGCCAAATTGTCTGGGGCATTTGAAGGGGTTCCAGGAGGCAGTGAGGACCAGCATCACTTTTCCCCGCTGGCACCATTGCTGTGGCAGCAAAAGCTGGACGTTTGTCTTTTTTGCTCCGGAGGGCGCCAAGAGTGAAAAAAGGTGCTTTTGAGGCTAGAGTGCGCAGGAAAGCAGAGAGGGCCAAATTGTCTGGGGCATTTGAAGGGGTTCCAGGAGGCAGTGAGGACTAGCATCACTTTTCACCGCTGGCACCTTTGCTGTGGCAGCAAAAGCTGGACGTTTGTCTTTTTTGCTCCAAACAGCGGCGAAAGTGAAAAAAGGTGCTTTGGAGGCTAGAGTGCGCAGGAAAGCAGAGAGGACCAAATTGCCTGGGGAATTTGAAGGGGTTCCAGGAGGCAGTGAGGACCAGCATGACTTTTCCCCGCTGGCACCTTTGCTGTGGCAGCAAAAGCTGGACGTTTGTCTTTTTTGCTCCAAACAGCGGCGAAAGTGAAAAAAGGTGCTTTTGAGGATAGAGTGGGCAGGAAAGCAGAGAGGGCCAAATTGTCTGGGGCATTTGAAGGGGTTCCAGGAGGCAGTGAGGACCAGCATCACTTTTCCCCACTGGCACCATTGCTGTGGCAGCAAAAGCTGGACGTTTGTCTTTTTTGCTCCGGAGGGCGCCAAGAGTGAAAAAAGGTGCTTTTGAGGCTAGAGTCCGCAGGAAAGCAGGGAGGGCCAAATTGCCTGGGGCATTTGAAGGGGTTCCAGGAGGCAGTGAGGACCAGCATCACTTTTCCCCGCTGGCACCATTGTTGTAGCAGCAAAAGCTGGACGTTTGTCTTTTTTGTTCCGGAGGGCGCCAAGAGTGAAAAAAGGTGCTTTTGAGGCTAGAGTGCGCAGGAAAGCAGAGAGGGCCAAATTGTGTGGGGCATTTGAAGGGGTTCCAGGAGGCAGTGAGGACCAGCATCACTTTTCCCCGCTGGCACCTTTGCTGTGGCAGCAAAAGCTGGACGTTTGTCTTTTTTGCTACAAACAGCGGCGAAAGTGAAAAAAGTTGCTTTTGAGGCTAGAGTGCGCAGGAAAGCAGAGAGGGCCAAATTGTCTGGGGCATTTGAAGGGGTTCCAGGAGGCAGTGAGGACCAGCATCACTTTTCCCCGCTGGCACCATTGCTGTGGCAGCAAAAGCTGGACGTTTGTCTTTTTGGCTCCGGAGGGCGCCAAGATTGAAAAAAGGTGCTTTTGAGGATAGTGTCCACAGGAAAGCAGAGAGGGCCAAATTGTCTGGGGCATTTCAAAGGGTTCCAGGAGGCAGTGAGGACCAGCATCACATTTCCCCGCTAGCACCTTTGCTGTGGCAGCAAAAGCTGGACGTTTGTCTTTTTTGCTCCAAACAGTGGCGAAAGTGAAAAAAGGTGCTTTTGAGGCAAGGGTTAGCAGGAAAGCAGAGAGGGCCAAATTGTGTGGGGCATTTGAAGGGGTTCCAGGAGGCAGTGAGGACCAGCATCACTTTTCCCCGCTGGCACCATTGTTGTGGCAGCAAAAGCTGGACGTTTGTCTTTTTTGCTCCGGAGGGCGCCAAGATTGAAAAAAGGTGCTTTTGAGGCTAGAGTGCGAAGGAAAGCAGAGAGGGCCAAACTGTCTGGGGCATTTGAAGGGGTTCCAGGAGGCAGTGAGGACCAGCATCACTTTTCCCCGCTGGCACCTTTGCTGTGGCAGCAAAAGCTGGACGTTTGTCTTTTTTGCTCCAAACAGCGGTGAAAGTGAAAAAAGTTGTTTTTAAGGCTAGAGTGCGCAGGAAAGCAGAGAGGGCCAAATTGTCTAGGGCATTTGAAGGGGTTCCAGGAGGCAGTGAGGACTAGCATCACTTTTCCCCGCTGGCACCTTTGCTGTGGCAGCAAAAGTTGGACGTTTGTCTTTTTTGCTCCAAACAGCGGCGAAAGTGAAAAAAGGTGCTTTTGAGGCTAGGGTCAGCAGGAAAGCAGAGAGGGCCTAATTGTGTGGGGCATTTGAAGGGGTTCCAGGAGGCAGTGAGGACCAGCAACACTTTTCCCCGCTGGCACCTTTGCTGTGGCAGCAAAAGCTGGACGTTTGTCTTTTTTGCTCCAAACAGCGGTGAAAGTGAAAAAAGTTGTTTTTGAGGCTAGAGTGCGCAGGAAAGCAGAGAGGGCCAAATTGTCTGGGGCATTTGAAGGGGTTCCAGGAGTCAGTGAGGACCAGCATCACTTTTCCCCGCTGGCACCTTTGCTGTGGCAGCAAAAGCTGGACGTTTGTCTTTTTTGCTCCAATCAGCAGCGAAAGTGAAAAAAGGTGCTTTTGAGGTTAGAGTGCGCAGGAAAGCAGAGAGGGCCAAATTGTGTGGGGCATTTGAAGGGGTTCCAGGAGGCAGTGAGGACCAGCATCACTTTTCCCCGCTGACACCTTTGCTGTGGCAGCAAAAGCTGGACGTTTGTCTTTTTTGCTCCGGAGGGCGCCAAGAGTGAAAAAAGGTGCTTTTGAGGCTAGAGTGCGCAGGAAAGCAGAGAGGGCCAAATTGTCTGGGGCATTTGAAGGGGTTCCAGGAGGCAGTGAGGACCAGCATCACTTTTCACCGCTGGCACCACTGTTGTAGCAGCAAAAGCTGGACGTTTCTCTTTTTTGCTCCGGAGGGCGCCAAGAGTGAAAAAAGGTGCTTTTGAGGGTAGAGTGCACAGGAAAGCAGAGAGGGCCAAATTGTGTGGGGCATTTGAAGGGGTTCCAGGAGGCAGTGAGGACCAGCATCACTTTTCCCCGCTGGCACCTTTGCTGTGGCAGCAAAAGCTGGACGTTTGTCTTTTTTGCTACAAACAGCGGCGAAAGTGAAAAAAGTTGCTTTTGAGGCTAGAGTGCGCAGGAAAGCAGAGAGGGCCAAATTGTGTGGGGCATTTGAAGGGGTTCCAGGAGGCAGTGAGGACCAGCATCACTTTTCCCCGCTGGCACCATTGCTGTGGCAGCAAAAGCTGGACGTTTGTCTTTTTGGCTCCGGAGGGCGCCAAGATTGAAAAAAGGTGCTTTTGAGGATAGTGTCCACAGGAAAGCAGAGAGGGCCAAATTGTCTGGGGCATTTCAAAGGGTTCCAGGAGGCAGTGAGGACCAGCATCACATTTCCCCGCTAGCACCTTTGCTGTGGCAGCAAAAGCTGGACGTTTGTCTTTTTTGCTCCAAACAGTGGCGAAAGTGAAAAAAGGTGCTTTTGAGGCTAGGGTCAGCAGGAAAGCAGAGAGGGCCAAATTGTGTGGGGCATTTGAAGGGGTTCCAGGAGGCAGTGAGGACCAGCATCACTTTTCCCCGCTGGCACCATTGTTGTGGCAGCAAAAGCTGGACGTTTGTCTTTTTTGCTCCGGAGGGCGCCAAGATTGAAAAAAGGTGCTTTTGAGGCTAGAGTGCGAAGGAAAGCAGAGAGGGCCAAACTGTCTGGGGCATTTGAAGGGGTTCCAGGAGGCAGTGAGGACCAGCATCACTTTTCCCCGCTGGCACCTTTGCTGTGGCAGCAAAAGCTGGACGTTTGTCTTTTTTGCTCCAAACAGCGGTGAAAGTGAAAAAAGTTGTTTTTGAGGCTAGAGTGCGCAGGAAAGCAGAGAGGGCCAAATTGTCTAGGGCATTTGAAGGGGTTCCAGGAGGCAGTGAGGACTAGCATCACTTTTCCCCGCTGGCACCTTTGCTGTGGCAGCAAAAGTTGGACGTTTGTCTTTTTTGCTCCAAACAGCGGCGAAAGTGAAAAAAGGTGCTTTTGAGGCTAGGGTCAGCAGGAAAGCAGAGAGGGCCTAATTGTGTGGGGCATTTGAAGGGGTTCCAGGAGGCAGTGAGGACCAGCAACACTTTTCCCCGCTGGCACCTTTGCTGTGGCAGCAAAAGCTGGACGTTTGTCTTTTTTGCTCCAAACAGCGGTGAAAGTGAAAAAAGTTGTTTTTGAGGCTAGAGTGCGCAGGAAAGCAGAGAGGGCCAAATTGTCTGGGGCATTTGAAGGGGTTCCAGGAGTCAGTGAGGACCAGCATCACTTTTCCCCGCTGGCACCTTTGCTGTGGCAGCAAAAGCTGGACGTTTGTCTTTTTTGGTCCAAACAGCGGCGAAAGTGAAAAAAGGTGCTTTTGAGGTTAGAGTGCGCAGGAAAGCAGAGAGGGCCAAATTGTGTGGGGCATTTGAAGGGGTTCCAGGAGGCAGTGAGGACCAGCATCACTTTTCCCCGCTGACACCTTTGCTGTGGCAGCAAAAGCTGGACGTTTGTCTTTTTTGCTCCGGAGGGCGCCAAGAGTGAAAAAAGGTGCTTTTGAGGCTAGAGTGCGCAGGAAAGCAGAGAGGGCCAAATTGTCTGGGGCATTTGAAGGGGTTCCAGGAGGCAGTGAGGACCAGCATCACTTTTCACCGCTGGCACCACTGTTGTAGCAGCAAAAGCTGGACGTTTCTCTTTTTTGCTCCGGAGGGCGCCAAGAGTGAAAAAAGGTGCTTTTGAGGGTAGAGTGCACAGGAAAGCAGAGAGGGCCAAATTGTGTGGGGCATTTGAAGGGGTTCCAGGAGGCAGTGAGGACCAGCATCACTTTTCCCCGCTGGCACCTTTGCTGTGGCAGCAAAAGCTGGACGTTTGTCTTTTTT